>NC_060274.1:75768557-76071233 GCF_021613505.1 Equus quagga | reverse complement strand
CAAAAAAAAAAAAAAAAAGAGTGTACTGCCTTTATTTTCTTCTCGGAGTTTTATGGTTTCAGGTCTTACATTCAAGTCTTTAATCCATTTTGAGTTCATTTTTGTGTATAGTGCAAGGTAATGGTCTACTTTCATTATTTTGCATGTGGCTGTCCAGTTTTCCCAACACCATTTATCAAAGAGACTTTCCTTTCTCTATTGCATGTTCTTGATTCCTTTGTTAAAGGTTAACTGACAACTGCATGTTCTTGATTCCTTTGTTAAAGGTTAACTGACCATAGATGTGTGGTTTCATGTCTGGGCTTTCAGTTCTGTTCCATTGATCTGTGTGTCTGGTTTTTTTTTTTTTTTTTTTTTTTTTTTTTTGCCAGTACTAAACTGTTTTGATTATTATAGCTTTGCAGCATATTTTGAAGTCCAGGATTGTGATGCCTCCAGCTTTGTACTTTTTTCTCAATATTTTTTTGGCTATTCGAGGTCCTTTGTTGGTCCACATAAATTTTAGGATTCTTTGTTGTATTTCTGTGAAGAATGTCATTGGGACTCTGATTGGGATTGTGTTGAATCTGTAGCTTTCTTTAGGAAACATGGACATTTTAACAATGTTTATTCTTCCAATCCATCAGCATGGAATATCTTTCCATTTCTTTATATCTTCTCCAATTTCTTTAATAATATCTTATACTTTTTGGTGTATAGGTCTTTCAACTCTTTGGTTAAATTTATTTCTAGATATTTTATTCTTTGTGTTGCAGTTGTAAATGGGATTGTATTCTTGACTTCTCTTTCTGCTATCTTGTTATTAATGTATAGAAATGTAACTGATTTTTGTGAGTTGATTTTGTACCCTGAAACTTTGCTGTAGTTGTTGATTATTTCTAACAGTTTTCTGATGGATTCTTTAGAGTTCTCTAGAGAGAGAGTCATGTCATCTGCAAATAGCAAGAGTTTCATTTCTTCCTTTCCAATTTGGATTCCTTTCATTTCTTTTTCTTGCCTAATTGCTATGGCCAAAACTTCTAATACTGTGTTGTGTGTGAGTGGCAAGAGTGGGCACCCTTGTCTTATTTCTGTTTTCAGAGGGATGGCTTTTAGTTTTTCACCATTAAGTATGATGTTGGCTGTGGGTTTGTCATATATGGCCTTTATTATGTTGAGTTACTTTCCTTCTATACCCACTTTGTTAAGAGTTTTTATCATAAATGGTGGTTGGATCTTGTCAGATGCTTCTTTTGCATCTATTAAGATAATCATGTGGTTTCTATTCCTCA
This sequence comes from Equus quagga, assembly GCF_021613505.1. Lineage (NCBI taxonomy): Eukaryota > Metazoa > Chordata > Mammalia > Perissodactyla > Equidae > Equus > Equus quagga. Next base: position 76,069,962 of record NC_060274.1, on the reverse strand, counting down.
TTTTGTTAATGTGGTCTATCACATTGATTGATTTGTGGATGTTGAACCATCCTTATATCCCTGGTATAAATCCCACTTGATCATGGTGTATGATCCTTGTAATGTATTGCTCTATTTGGTTTGCCAATATCTTGTTGAGGACTTTTGCATCTATGTTCATCAGTGATATTGGCCTGTAATTTTCCTTCTTTGTGCTGTCCTTACCTGGTTTTGGTATCAGGGTAATGTTGACCTCAGAGAATCAGTTAGGAAGCATTCCATCTTCTTCAATTTTTTGGAGTAGTTTGAGAGGATAGGTATTAAATCTTCTTTGAATGTTTGGTAGAATTCTCAGGAGAAGCCATCTGGTCCTCAAGTTTTGTTTTTTCTGAGGTTTTTGATTTCTGTTTTGATCTCCTTATTTGTGATTGGTCTATTCAGATTCTCTATTTCTTCTTGATTCAGTTTTGGAAGGTTGTATGAGTCTAAGAATTTATCCATTTCTTCTAGGTTATCTAATTTGTGGGCATACAGTTTTTCATAATATTCTTTTATAATCCTTTGTATTTCTGTGGTATCCATTGTCATTTCTTCTTTTATTTCTAATTTTATTTATTTGAGCCTTCTCTCTTTTTTTTCTTACTGAGTCTGGCTAAGGGTTTGTCAATTTTGTTTACCTTCTGAAAGAACCAGCTGTTAGTTTCACTGATCCTTTCTACTGTTTTTCTAGTCTCTATTTCATTTATTTCTGCTCTAATTTTCATTATGTCTCTCCTTTGTTGACTTTGTGCTTTGTTTGTTCTTCTTTTTCTAGTTCTGCTAGGCGTACTTTAACATTACTTATTTGATATTTTTCTTTGTTGAATTGGGCCTATATTGCTATGAATTTCTCCCGTACTACTGCTTCTGCTGCATCCCACAAGAATTGGTGTATTGTATTATCATTTTCATTTGTCTCCAGGTATTTTTCGATTTCTTTATCGATCCAATGGTTGTTCAGTAGCATGTTGTTTAGTTTCCACATATTTGGGACTTTCCCAGCTTTTTTCTTGTAGTTAATTTCAAGTTTCATAGCCTTGTGGTCATAAAAGATGCTTTATATTATTTCAATCTTCTTAAATTTATTGAGGCTTGCCTTGTTTCCCATCACATGGTCTATCTTTGAGAATATTCCATGTGCACTTGAGAAGAATGTGTATTCTGCTATTTTTGGATTGAATGTTCTATATATATCTATTAAGTCCATCTGCTCAAGTTTTTCATATAAATCCACTATTTCCTTGTTGACTTTCTGTCTGGATGATCTATCCATTGATTTAAGTGGGGTGTGGAGGTCCCCTACTATTATTGTGTTGCTGTAAATTTCTCCCTTTAGGTCTATTAATAGTTGCTTTGTATACTTTGGTGCTCCTGTGTTAGGTGCATATCTATTTATAAATGTTATGTCCTCTTGGTAGAAAGTCCCTTTTATCATTATATTCTGCCCCCTTTGTCTCTCATTTTTTTAAAAATCTTGAAGTCTGCTTTGTCCGATATAAGTATGGCAACACCTACTCTTTTTTGTTTGCATTTGCTTAGAGTATCATCTTCTATCCCTTCACTCTGAGCCTATGTTTGTCTTTAGAGCTGAGATATGCTTCCTGGAGACAGCATAGTGTTGGGTCTTGTTTTCTAATCCATCCAGCTACTATGTGTCTTTTGATTGGGGAATTCAATCCATTTACTTTTAGAATGATTATTGATATATGAGGAATTAATACTGCCACTTTATCTCTTGTTTTCCAGTTGTTCTGTGTTTCCTTTGTTTCTCTTCCTTTGTCTTTCTGACTGCCATTTCATTTTGGTGGTTTTCTGTGGAAGTTTTCTCAGTTTTCTCCTTTTTATGAATTGTGGCTCAGTTCTGATTTTTTGTTTAGTGGTTACCATGAGGTTTGTGTAAAAGATCTTGTAGATACGATGGTCCATTTTGTGATAGCAGCTTACTCATTAGTCTTAGCAGGTTCCATCCCTTTCCTCTTCCTCTTCTGAGTTATTGTTGTTCACAAATTATTCTGTTTTGTGAGTTTGTGACTAAGTCAAAATGTTTATAGTTACTTTTTTTTTTTTAAGATTTTATTTTTTTTCCTTTTTCTCCCCAAAGCCCCCCAGTACATAGTTGTATGTTCTTTGTTGTGGGTCCTTCTAGTTGTGGCATGTGGGACGCTGCCTCAGCGTGGTTTGATGAGCAGTGCCATGTCCGTGCCCAGGATTCAAACCAACGAAACACTGGGCCGCCTGCAGTGGAGCGCGCGAACTTAACCACTCAGCCACAGGGCCAGCCCCTGTTTACAGTTACTTTTGATGCTTTCCTTCTCTGTATCTTTTATGTTATAATTTAGTATTTGACCTGTTCTGAAAGAGAGCTGCAGTTTTCTGATTTGTCTATTTATCTCCTTGCTCAAAGCTTTGTAGACCTTTGCCTTTTTGTTTCAGGTATGAGGGCATCCTTCATCATTTTTTGTAGGGGAGGTATGGTGGCAATGAACTCCCTTAGCTTTTGTTTATCTGAGAAAGCTTTATTTCTCCATAGGATCTGAAAGATAGTTTTACTGGATACAGTATTCTTGGCTGAAAATTTTTTGTCTTTCAGTATTTTGAATATATCATTCCATTCTCTACTAGCCTGTAAGGTTTCTGCTGAGTTATCATCTGAAAGCCTGATAGAGGTTCCTTCATATTTTCTTCTGCCTTGCTGCCCTTAATATTTTTTCTTTGTCATTGACTTTTGCCAGTTTTACTATTATATGCCTTGCAGAAGGTCCTTTAGCATTGATGTAATTAGGAGTTCTATTGGCTTCATGTATTTGTAAGTCTGGTTTCTTCCCCAGGTTTGGGAAGTTCTCAGTGGCTATTTCTTTGAACAAGCTCTCTGCTCCTTTCTCTCTCCCTTCTCCCTCTGGAACACCTATAATCCTTATGTTGCTTTCCCTTGTTGAGTCAGATATTTCTCAAAGAATTCCTTCATTTTTTAAAAATCTAAGTTTTCTCCTCCTCCACCTGCAACGCTTATATATTTTTATCCTCTAAATCACTAATTCTCTTCTCCACAACATCAGCTGTATTTTTAAAGAATTCTAGATTATGTTTTATCTCATTAATTATGTACTTCATATCCAGAAATTCTGCTTGGTTTTTTTTTTTTATAGTTTCAATATGTTTGGTGAAGTATTCCTTATTCTCATTAATTTTATTCCTGAGGTCATTGAACTGTCTTTCTGAGTTTTCTTGTAACTCACTGAATTTCTTTACAACAGCTATTTTGAATTCTCTTTCATTTAGATTGTAAATTTCTGTGACTTCAGTGTGGGTTTCTGGAGATTTGTCATTCCCCTTCTGCTCTGAATTGTTGCTATACTTTCTCATGGTTTTTGATGAACTAATCTTTTGCTGGCTCATTTGTGGTAGTGTCAGGTCACAGATTCTACCTGCTACTGCTGGGGGGAAGCAGGAGCTGTGTTTCTGATCTCACCCCATCTGCTGGAAGTAGTGTGAGTATGGTGGCTGCTCCCACCGGCTGGGAAAGCATTTGCACACTGGCTCAAGGCTGCTGCTGCACCAAGGGGCATTCCCACTTGTGGAGCCACAGAGGTACTGTGGGCATTCATGCTGGCTGAGAAAGCATTTGCATGCATGTATGTCTGCTGCTGCCTCTTCTTAGGGTCATGCTGCACTTGATGGGTGGGGCTACTTCACAGGGTCTGAGCCTGGGCCACTCATTGTGACCACAGCGGCAGGGTGGGCTCTCCCATTGGCCAGGAAAGTGTTTGTGCAGAGTCCCAGGGCTACTGCTGCCCCTTCCCACAGTTGCACTGAGGTGCACTCCCACTTTCAGGGCCACCGTGGTATTATGGGTGCTAGCGCCAAGCGGGAAAGCATTTAGGCATGTGTACAGGCCTTCCAGGGAAGGGTAGGGGAGTGCTCAGCTATCTCCACCACTTCCCAGGAAGCCAGTTCATTCACCTTTAGATGTACAGGTTCAGAGGTCTCTCAGGTGTCTTGTTGTGCTGTGTAGGTATCCTCCGTTGGTTCATTTAGTTGTAGTTCAAAGAGGGAGAGATAAAGGGAATATCTTACTCCACCATGTTGCTGATGCCACTCCAGTCTCCATTTTTAATGATATTTTTAAGGCAGCCATATTAAACATAGCACAGACCCACCCTCAGACCATTAGAACAAGTCACCTTATGGCTTCATTTCTAAGTTAGCATTGCAGAAATTATGACTGTTCACCCAAATAAAAGCAAATCACATAAGCTGCTCCCAGATATGAGATAAAAAGAAAAATAACATTCTTCAAAGAGCAAAAGGTATTACAGAGGAAGCACAGAGATTTAGAGAGGCTTGTAGTGATTTAAATTGAGTGACCTGGGGTGGTACCAGCATTGTTCATGGCTCTGTCAGTTTCTATTAGCCTGTTTTTCAACTATGTTAAAATTACCCTCTTAACTTAACACACTGTGCCACAGGGATTTCACTCAATATCACCAAATGATCATTAACAGGAGAGCCTAAGACAATAGAGAGACCATTCATCCAACAAACTTTATTGAACATCTGTATGTATATGACACTATGCAAAGGTTGTAAAGGGTAAGTTTTATTTTTAGTCATTTATTTTTTTAAAGCTAATGCTGGAAACTGCTAAGTAACTGCCTTCTGTATTTGATGCCAAAATGTAAAATCTGTTAATAGTTTTTATGCAAATTTTTCAAGGCATTAAAAAAGGAAAACATTTGAAGCTATAGAATATTCCAAAGCGTGAAAGACAGCTGCTGGGATTTTCTCTAGAACTTGAAAAATCTATTATATGTGGGAAAACACACGCGGGAATAGGATAACACGGCTTCCCTATGTTCATTACTTAGACAAAATATACAACTTTATATTAAATATGTTCCTCTCCTTGTTCTCCTCAATGTTCATATAATTTCTCTGTCCTGAGTCTGAAAATCTTTCAACTTGTTTCCATTATTCTGGGTAGGTGTTCCCAATTCAGAACCTAGTTCTTTGGTATCATTTTACTAGTGTTCATTATGTCAAGAGAAGTTATTACCACTTTACTTTCTGTGACGTCATCCTTTTTCTAACTTGGCCTCTCTAAACCTACAGTTTACAAACCCTTTGGGAGTAAAGAGTGCCAACAATTTGGGCATACTTTTGTCAAAAGTTGGTCTTCTAAACCCTTCAATATCCAGCAGTCATTGCCTTCCCCACACAGCACCATGAGTAACCAACCAATTCTAGCCACCTATCTCTGTCCACCCTCAGGTTTTCTCACTTCCTCTTTCCATTATCATACCACATTAATTTTTTTTTTCTGATCAGTGTTAACAACCAATGCCTCGTTTATCTATCTTTTATGCTAACACCTGGTAGATCTGAGAACCCTGAAGGCCTAATGGGAGCATGTTGGACAAGGCTTCTCATAGCAGCATAGCCTATTTTCTCTAAGGTAACACAGGGATATTTACAGTGATTCTATAGAGATCAAGTCTCTACCATTGTCATCCAACCTGGGGGATGATCCCCTATTAAAAAGTACTTTAATCCCTATCAAGTAGTAAATTTGCTGAATTCTGATTGCCTATAAGCTGTAGCTTATTTTCTCTTGTCTTTCATATATGAGGTTTTATGTAATTTCTTTTTCTTTAATTGATTTGCCACAGCTTAAAAGTGAATTATCCAGGTACTGGAAGCTTAGGAAACCATTCGGTTTTCAAATGGCAGTAGTATAAGTGATCCCCTCATGGCCAAAAGTTGTGATCTCACCTTCAAAACCTCTAACAAAATAGTAAAGTCAGTATTCAAGAAGGTTGTGAATTATTTAGCTATTTCCTATTCATATTCTAATTACTTTCAGATACTATTATTGCATTAACATGCATTTAATAAAGGTGTTTTATAACATCAATTCTCACAGCCAGGGCTTAGACTGACACTGTGGATGTCCGAGACTAATCATAGAGGGCCACTTCAAACTGATAAAATATTTCAATATTTTATTCAACTTAATATTTTATTTGATTTAGTACTTTTGTCTTACTTAATTTTGGATTTAAATATTTTTAAATGTTTCTTTAGGAGAGTTTGAGGTAAACTAATTTTCTATTAATATATTTTTATCTTCATAATTAGGAATATATTACTTGGACAGAATACAACATAACATTTCAAATTATTTGGAATTGTTTTAGTTTCACAAATTTTCCATTACTTTTTATCATATAGCATCAGTCACTCACATTCACTAAAGATAGACATGATGTTTAAATTTTCTTGCCTACCATCAGCCCCACCCCAGCTTCCACCTAGGCAAGGTATTTCCAATTTTTCCTCTTTGGTTTTCTTTTATATTTTCTGAACCAAATATATTCTTTAGAGACAAATTAAATGGTTTCTATTTTTAAATGAAAATATAAATCACCTATCCTGGTAACCTGCTTGAGGCTGCCAACTTCAGCAAACTATGGCTTTATTGGTCCTGGGAATTAAGACCTATAGTGGCACCACATAACCTACACATATCTGTGGCAAAAGTTTCCAATAGAGACAAGCTAGTGAGAGTGATGAGTGTGTGTTATTTCCACTCTGGGGTGCTATCTGTTTCAGGGAAATCAGGGCCAATTGACCTTTTGCCAGTTATGTAAGAAGTCCCATATGGAAATCTTCATTAGCTGGCATCATACTATTATTTTTCCCAGTGATATTTTAGTGCCTTTTATAGTCAGTTTCCAAGGCAGCTGCTCAGGTAGACTACCTCTCAATATAATTCAGCTCACAACAATCATAGTTATCGAATTCACGTTCTGGACGGTACTTCCTTCTAATGGCAGCAAAATTCCACTGTGGCAACTGCCAACGGCAGAAACTCTTTGTAGAGAACTCCCCAGCTAATATGCAGTAGTGTTATATCTATCACATATTAATCTGCCCAATCTTCATAATTTCTTAGAGCCTTGGACAGCAAGACCTCTTGTTTTCAGTGTGGTCGGCTTCAAATGAAATCATTTAATAGACCATAGATTTTTTTTCCCCTAATAAATAGATGGATATAAGGAAATTTTATTATACTAAAAATTCTTGATTCAGTGCAGATGAACAGAAGGAAAGAGATTCCATTTTCTACTAGAAGAAATTTATTAATCATAGCAAATGTTTATATATAGCTCCTCCTTTTGAAGATTTTTCTGCAGTGATAGTATAAAGCAGAAGTTTATTCTTAATTCTTTCAGCTTTCTTTTCTTTCTTTTTTTTTTTTAAAGCTTTATTTTACTTTGATCATGCAGTGGCTCAAACATGCTTTCTTTCTGCAGACTTTTGTGTGTGTGTGTAAGGAAGATTGGCCGTGAGCTAACATCTGTGCCAATCTTCCTCTATTTTATGTGGGATGCCACCACAGCGTGGCTTGATGAGCGGTTCTAGGACCACGCGTGGCATACAAACCTATGAACCCCAGAACGCCGAAGCAGAGCACATAAACTGAACCACTGCACTACTGGGCCAGCCCCACATCTTTCTTTTCTAAAGCATTTTCTGCTTTCTTGGTGCTTTTCCTTCAAGTGTTCGTAGGTATTTCCATCTTCCAAATTCTTCTTGCACATACTACCTTGTGGATGTAGGAGTTTAAATTTAATGCACAGCTTTCCCTAAGGGTATTTGTATTGTCCCTTATGAAATTAATGACTTTCCTCATGTTTGCTATATGATTGGGAGGGTGATAATTGATGGCAGAGGGCTGAATGGTCTTGATGATATAATTTAGGAATTGCTTTGGCACAGACTGCTATATAAGAGTTTATCCAATTTGCACAGTATATTCTCACAGTAGCCTCCAATGTGGAAATTTGGTCCAGAGAAATAATGAGGCAAAATAAAATGGTTTAAAATTCAGTGGTATATTTGAGAGTAGAAAACAAATCTTCTTAGTGCTTCCTACCAGACATGCCAATGACTTGGATAAGGATTGTGTGGGTCCCAGACTATTGATAGTGAGGCACAGGGCCAGGAATGCCTAAGGCACTCTTCCTTGCTCCTGTTAGTTGTAGCAAGCCTCATCAACATTTCCCCCACTGGGGCTAATGTTGTGGCTGGACCAGCCCTTGTGGTTTTTATGACTGTAGGATACACTGCAGCAAAAACCCATCAGGGAACTTTGAGAAACAAGATTTATTACTCACAAGTCTTGGAGGATACACGGCATGTCCAAGGGCCACACAGTAATGTCACGGGTAGAGAGTGCAGACCCCGGGCTCTGCTTTATTAGTTTGAGGTTGGAGTATCTAGAGTTTTGTGAGTTCACTGTTTATTTGCTAATGTAAAGCATAAGAACAGGAATTAGGACACAAAAAGGGAAAAGTGGGGTCACTCAAGCAGTCTAGGTTACCCAGCTTTCTGAGAGGGATCTTCATTGGTAGAAATGGCCTAAATCCTTATCTGGTTGTTTTGATAACAGCTGTGTCACACAGCTAGAAATATGTTTATTCAATGTTTGTGTCTTTGTATTGGATACCTCAGCAATCAAATCTTAGTGTCAGGTACTTAACACTACAATCAAAAAGCTTAATGTCAGGCACACACACCACAGGACATTTGCTTTATCCATTCTCAGTATTATTTATAAAAATCTTTGTAATGTTTATATATATCTTGTATAAAATAATGGTGTAATAAACAATAATATTAAAGGATCTTGTGAATACTGGAAATAAAATATTTGCACTATCACCTTCAGAACTCTTAGTCCAGCATCGTACATTTGGACATTAAATTCACTTGGAAGAGTGAAGTCAAAAGTTAAATGAGTGAGCTATTTGATGCCTGTGTTCTTTTGTTCTTTCCCAGCTGCCCACCCACAGTTTCTCACTTGCCTTAAGAGTTCTTCAACTTTAAACTTTTTCCAAAAGTTTTAGGAAAAATTTAGAATATTTTATTAATTTTTTGAGAAATTTCCATACTATTTTCCATAGTGGTTGTGCCGATTCACATTCCCACCAGTAGTGTATGAGGTTTCCATTTTCTCCACGTCCTCTCCAACACTTGTTATTTCTTGTCTTTTTAATAGTAGCCATTCTGCTGGGCATGAAGAGATATCTCATTGCGATTTTGATTTGCATTTCACTGATAATTAGTGATGTTGAACATCTTTTAATGTGCCTTTTGGCCATCTATATATCTTCTTTGGAAAAATGTCTGTTCAGATCCTCTGCCCATTTTTCAATTGGGTTGCTGGTTTCTTGTTGTTGTTATATGAGTTATTTATATATTTTGGGTATTAACCCCTTATCAGATATATGATTTGCATATATCTTCTCCCGATTGTTAGGTTGTCTTTTTGTTTTGTTGGTAGTTTCCTTTGCTGTGCAGAAGCTTTTTAGTTTGATGTAGTCCCATTTGTTTATTCTTTGTTTTGTTTCCCTTGCCTGAGGAGACATATCCAAAAAGATGCTGCTAAGACCAATGTCAAACAGTGTACTGCCTATGTTTTCTTCTAGGAGTTTTACAGTTTCAGGTCTTACATTCAAGTCTTTGATCCATTTTGAGTTAATTTTTGTGTATGGTGTAAGATAATGATCTACTTTCATTCTTTTGCATGTGGTTGTCCAGTTTTCACAACACGATTTATTGAAGAGACTTTCCTTTTTCCATTGTATATTCTTGCCTCTTTTGTCAATAATTAGCTGTCCAATTTTATAATTCTTTTTATGTCTATAAAATTTGCAGTACTGTACCCTCATTTGTTTCTGATTTTAGTTATTTCAGTCTTCTCTCTTTTCTGTCTTAGTCAACCTATCTAAAGGTTTATCAATTTTGTTGATCTTTTTAAAGAAACAGCTCTTGTTTATGTTTATTTTTTCTATTGTTTTTCTATTCTCTATTTTATTTATCTCTACTCTTATCTTTATTATTTTCTTCCTTCTGCTAGCTTTGGATTCAGTTTGTTCTTCTTTTATTTTTTGTTTCTTAAGGTATGAAGTTAGATTGGTAATTTGAGACCCTTCTTTTTTTAAAGTAAGTTTGCAAGCTATAAATTTCTCACTTAACACTGCTTTCACTGCATTCTGTACGTTTTCATATGTTGTGTTTGCTTTATATATTTAGGTGCTCTGATGTTTCATGCATATATATTTACAATTGCTATATCTTCCAGGCAAATTGACCATTTTATCATTATATAATGTCCTTCTTTGTCTTTTGATGGTTTTTGACTTAAAATCTAGTTTTTATAATGTAAGTTTGGCTATCTCTGCTTTCTTTAGGTTGCTGGTTGCATGAGACATCTTTTTCTATCCTTTCACTTTCAGCCTAGGTGTGTCACTAGACCTAAAATGTGTCTCTTATAGACAGTTCATAGTTGGAGTTGGATCCTGGTGTTTTGTTTTGTTGTTATTTTTTTTTTTTTTTGCTGAGGAATATTTTCCCTGAGCTAACATCCACTGCCAATCTTCTTTTTTTTCATATGTGAGCCATCACCACAGCATAGCCACTGACAGATGAGTGGTGTAGGTTCGTGCCTGGGGACCAAACCTGGGCCGCCAAAGCAGCGCATGCTGAACTTAACCGCTAGGCCACCGAGGCTGGCCTGGATCCTGTTTTTTCTTTTTAACCCATTCTGCCTATCTATATCTTTTGATTGAGGAGTTTAATTCATTTACATTTAAAGTAATTACTAGTAGGGAAGTACTTACTTTTGCCATTTTGTTATTTGTTTTCTGTATGTCTCTTTGTCACTTAATCTATTACTGCCTTTACTTGTGTTTAGTTAATATTTTTTCAAGTGACACCTTTTGATTTCTTCTCATTTCCTTATATGTATATTTTGTAGATATTTTCCTTGTGGTTACCATGGGGATTACATATAATATCCTAAAGTAATAACAATCTATTATAAATTGATACCAACTCTTAACTTCAAATGCATACAAACTCTCCTCCTTTATAGCTTCCCCCATTATACTATTCATATTACAAATTACACCTATATATTTTGTGTACCTGATAACATAGATTTATAGTTATTTTTCTGCATTTGTCTTTTAAATCCTATAGGAAATACAAGGTGGAGTTACAAACCAAAGTTACAAAATACCGTGGACTGGGTGAGTTATAAAATAGATATTTATTTCTCACAAAGCTGGGAAGTTTGAGATCAGGTAGCCAGCATTGTTGGGTTTTGGTGAGGGCATTCTTCCTCACTTGAAGATGGCTGTCTTTGTGTAGTAACCCTGAAGCACGTGTTTCTTCAGACTGTTTCTGGAGATTTATTTTGTTCAAGTTAGCCATGTTTCATGGTTCCTTTATATGCCGTGTGATCTTTTTTAAATTGGGGCATTTGAAAAAACAGCCATGTCTCCCAGTCTTTGCAGACTGATGTGTAAGACCTTTACTACTTTGTGGACCTCTGAGTCTTGAGATTAGCCTGGGATGAAGGCTTAAGTTCTTCTCAGATCTTTTCTGGGCATGTGTTCTGTCTGGCCCTGTGTACTTTTTTTTCACCTGATTGCTTTTAAATGTCTTAATTTCCCAAAGAGTTACACATTGGCTCCTTCTTGGGCGCTTAGATATTCTATTTTATTCCTTTACCCGTGACCAATCTCTTATCCCCAGGTGTCCTCAAGTGTGTAGTACTTGTAGTTTTTCCATGCCACAGCGCCCACCACTGCCTTCCACACCTTCCAGACTGAGATACAAACTATGCTACTATTTCCTGTCTCAGGTCCAAGTCAAACGAGATAGATGTCAGTCCTTTGGGCAGCCCACAGACAAACCAGGACTTTGCCAATAATTTCCACTCTGCTCTTTCCAGTCCAAGGGAGGGAAGTGGAATTGGGCTGAATGTTTGTGTCCCACCCCCCAACCCCCACTCAGTTCATGTTAAAGACCTAACCCTCCAATGTAATGGGATTAGGAGGTGGGGCTTTTGGGGAGTAATTAGGTTTAGATGATGTCATATGAGTGGAGCCCTGTGATAGGACTGGTGCCATTATAAGAAGAGGAAGAGACACTACAGTTTCCTCTGTCTACCATGTGAGGATACAGCAAGAAAGCAGCCATCTTCAAGTCAGGAAGTACTCCCTCACCCAGATCCAACAATGCTGGCTACCTGGTCTCAAACTTCCCAGCCTCAAGAACTGTGAGAAATAAATGTCTGTTTTATAACTCACCCAGTCCATGGTATTTTGTTATAGCAGCCTGAGCAGACTAAGATAGGCCACTTCCTCCTGAGCTTGATACAGAGAATTGTGTAAGGACATGGAGGGACTGGGGCAAAGGTGAATAAAAGCCAGGAAATTTCCTACCATTTTGAATGTGGCTTTTTCTTGATTGGACATTTGCTTGGTTGTAATGGCTCTTCAGCTGATTTTCAGAGCTCCTATGAAGTTATTTTAGTCAGTCTGTGGTTGTTTATTTGATAATTCTTTTTTTTAATGCAGAAACATTGGTTTGTAACATTATATAAATTTCAGGTGTATATCATTATAGTTCAATTCCTAAGTAGATTACATCATGTTCACCACACAAAGACTGATTACGATCCATCACCACACACCTGTACCTAATCTCCCCTTTTGCCCTCTTCCCTCCCCCATTCCCCTCTGATAACCATCAATCCAATCTCTGTCTCTAGGTGATTGTTTGTTGTTGCTTTTGTCTTCTACTTATGAGTGAGATGACATGATATTTGACGTTCTCCCTCTGACTTATTTCGCTTAGCATAATACCCTCAAGGTCCATCCCTGTTGTCACAAATGGCCAGATTTCATTGTTTCTTATGGCTGAGTAGTATTCCATTGTGTATAAATACCACATCTTTATCCATTCATCCCTTTATGGGCACTTCGGTTGGTTCCAAGCCTTGGCTATTGTGAATAATACTGCAGTGAACATAGGGGTGTATGTAATTTTATGCATTCGTATTATCATGTTCTTTGGATAAATACCCAGCAGTGGAATAGCTGGGTCATATGCTAGTTCTATCCTTAATTTTTTGAGAATCTCTATACTGTTTTCTATAATGGCTGCACCAGTCTGCACTCCCACCAGCAAAGTATGAGAGTTCCCTTCTTTCCACAGCCTCTCCAACACCTGTTGTTTCCTGTCTTGTTAATTATAGTCATTCTGATGGGAGTGAGGTGATATCTCATTATAGTTTTGATTTGCATTTCCCTGATAGTTAATGATGTTGAACATCCTTTCATGTGCCTGTCGGCCATCTGTATATCTTCTTTGGAGAAATATCTGTTCAGAAATTTTGCCCATTTTTTAAATTTGATTATTTGTTTTTTTGTTGTTGCGATGAATGAGTTATTTCTACATTTTGGATATTAATCCCTTATCAGATAGACGGTTTGGAAATATTTTCTCCTGATTGCTATGTTGTCTTTTCATTTTGTCAATGGTTTCCTTTGCTGTGCAGAAGCCTGTTAGTTTGATGTAGTTCAGTTTGTTTATTTTTTCTATTCTTTCCCTTGCCCAGTCAGACATGGTACTTGAAAATGTGCTGCTAACACTGATGTTGAATAATGTACTGCCTATGTTTTCTTCTAGAAGTTTTATGGTTTCAGGTCTTATATTCAAGTCATTAATCCATTTTGAGTTAATTTTTGTGCATGGTGTAAGATAATGGTCTACTTTCATTCTTTTGCATGTGGCTGTCCAGTTTTCCCAGCACCATTTATTGAAGAGACTTTCCTTTCTACATTGTATGTTCTTGGCTCCCTTGTCAAAAATTAGCTATCCATAGATGTGTGGGTTTATTTCCGGGCTCTCGATTTTGTTCCATTGACCTCTGTGTCTGGTTTTGTGCCAGTACCATGCTGTTTTGTTTACCATAGCTTTGTAATATGTTTTAAAATTAGGGAGTGTGATACCTCCAGCTTTGTTCTTTTTGCTCAGGGTTCCTTCGGCTATTCTGGGTCTTTTGGTTTTAGGATTTTTTGTTCTATTTCTGTGAAAAATGTTGTTGAAACCTTGATAGAGATTGCACTGAATCTGTTCCTTACTTTAGGAAGTATGGACATTTTGTGTGTGTGTGTGAGAAAGATTGGTGCTGAGCTAAAGTCTGTTGCCAATCTTCCTCTTTTTGCTTGAGGAAGATTGTCCCTGAGCTAACATCCATGCCAGTCTTCCTCTATTTTTTATGTGGGACACTGCCACAGCATGGCTTGATGAGCGGTGTGTAGGTCCTTGCCCAAGATCCGAACCTGCAAACCCTCGGCAGCTGAAGAGGAGCATGCAAACTTAACCACTGTGCAACGGGGGCAGCCCCAGGAAGTATAGAAATTTTAACAATGTTAACTCTTCCAATCCAAGAGCACAGAATATTTTTCCATTTCTTTGTGTCTTCTTCAATTTCTTTTAACAATGTTTTATACTTGTTAGTGTATAGATCTTTCACCTCTTTGATTAAGTTTGTTCCTAGGTATTTTATTCTTTTTGTTGCAATTGTATTCTTAATTTCTCTTTTTGCTACTTTGTTGTTAGTGTATAAAAATGCAGCTGATTTTTGTATATTGATTTCATATCCTGCAATTTGACTGTATCCATTTTTTATTTCTAAAGATTTTTGGTGGATTATTTACGGTTTTCTCTATATAAAATTGTGTCATCTGCAGATAGTGACAGTTTCACTTCTTCCTTTCCAATTTGGATCCCTTTTATTTCTTTTTCTTGCCTGATTTCTCTGGCCAGGAGTTCCAATGCTATGTTAAGTGTGGTGAAAGTGGCATCCTTGTGTGGTTCCTGTTCTTAGAGGGATAGCTTTCAGATTTTCTCTGATGAGAATGATATCAGCTGTGGGTTCGTCATCTATTGCCTTTATTATGTTGAGGTACTTTCCTTCTATACCCATTTTTTTCAGACCTTTGATCATAAATGGATGTTGTATCTTGCCAAATGCTTTCTCTGCATCCATTGAGATGATCACATGATTTTTATTCTTCATTTTGTTAATGTGGTGTATCACGTTGGCTGATTTGTGGATATTGAACCATCCCTGCATCCCTGGAATGAATCCCACTTGATCATAGTGTATGGCTTTTTTAATGTATTGTTGTATACAATTTGCTAGTATTTTGTTGAGGATTTTTGCATTGATGTTCATCAGTGATATTGGCTTGTAATTTTCTTTTTTTGTGTTGTCCTTGTCTGGTTTTGGCATAGGGTAATGTTGGCTTCGTAGAATGAGTTAGGAAGCCTCCTGCTTTCTTCAATTTTTTGGAAGAGTTTGAGAAGGATAGGTATTACATCTCGTTTGAATGTTTTGTAGAATTCACTAGGGAAGCTCTCTGGTCCTGGACTCTTATTTTTGGGGAGGTTTTTGATTACTGTTTCAATCTCCTTACTGGTGATAGGTCTATTCAAATTCTCTATTTCTTCTTTATTCAGTTTTAGAAGGTTGTATGATTCTAAGAATTTATCCATTTCTTCTAGATTATCCAATTTGTTGGCACACAGATCTTCATAGTATTCTCTTATAATCTTTTGTATTTCTGAGGTGTCCATTGTAATTTCTCCTCTTTCATTTCTGATTTTATTTATTTGAGCCTTCTCTCTTTTTTGCTTAGTGAGTCTAGCTAATGGTTTGTCAATTTTGTTTATCTTTTCAAAGAATCAGCTCTGGTTTCATTGATATTTTTTTTCTATTGTTTTCTTTTTCGTTTTTATCTCTATTTCATTTATTTCTGCTCTGATTTTTATTATTTCCTTCCTTCTACCAATTTTGGGCTTTGTTTATTCTTCTTTTTCCAGTTCCTTTAGATTCCAGTTCCTTTAGATTCCTGTTAGATTGTTTATTTGAAATTTTTCTTGTTTGTTGAGGTAGGTCTGTATTGCCATAAACTTCCCTCTTAGAACCACTTTTGCTGTATCCCAGAAATTGTCGCATGTTTTATTTTCATTTTCTTTTGTCTCCAGGTACTTTTTAATTTCTCCTTTGATTTCTTCATTGACTCAATCATTGTTCAGCAGTATTTCTTTAAATCTCCATATATTTGTGGCTTTTCTGGTTCTCTTCCTGTAGTTGATTTCTAGTTTCATACCTTTGTGATCAGAAAAGATGCTTGGTGTTATTTCAGTCTTCTTAAATTTATTGAGACTTGCTTTATGGCCTAATATGTGATCAGTCCTGGAGGATTATTTGATGATGCTGCAGGGGAATCATGGTATGGTGCTTCCTAGTCCACCATCTTGCTGACATCATCCCTCCTCCCCATAATTTAGAATTTTTATTTTAAGAAATAAGGCACAAT
This sequence comes from Equus quagga, assembly GCF_021613505.1. Classification (NCBI taxonomy): domain Eukaryota; kingdom Metazoa; phylum Chordata; class Mammalia; order Perissodactyla; family Equidae; genus Equus; species Equus quagga. Next base: position 76,053,697 of record NC_060274.1, on the reverse strand, counting down.
ATACAATGAATTCAAGTACAATATATATAATTGAATATATTCCTTTATCTGTGAATTTTGAAAGTTGATCAGTCATATGTAATTAATATATTTAATAAATTTTAATATCATGATTTTTTAAAAATGCTTAATTTCTAGTAATTCATGAATTTGATTCCATAGTTCACTGTTCATTGTCAAATATCCTGAAGTGTACATGATAAACAGCCAGGTTTCATGCCTAAGTATATATCCTATTTATATATGCTGAGACATTCCTGAGCAGTTACAAAATACAGTTTTATAACAAGTACTGTGTTTTTTTCATATATAACAAATGCATTACTTCCTTGTGCCCAAAATGCAAATTTGCAAATTGCATCCAGGAACTCATCAAATCTGCTAGATGAATTATGTAATTCAATTTGGCAAAATTTTTGCTCACAGCACAAATAGTTTTCTTTGGTTTTCTTGGATTCTGTTCTAAGAAGGAGGTAGCTGGAAAAAAGTGAAAAATTACAGGATATGATTCATAAAAATCCCACATCTTTTTTGTGTGCTTGTACATTCTTTTTTGAGGGAAAATGTTTTCGTCCCACAGCAATGATTCTTCTTTTTTCTCAACAAGTACTTTTTAGTTGGAAAGATACCCACACACAATATATCCAAGGTCTTCCAAAAGAGTAGCCAAAAGGAGAGGAAGATGCATGTCATTTAGCATCTAGAAGAACATGTAGCATATTCATTAAATCCTTTTTTCACCAGAAAGGAATGTGAAGCCTGAACTTTAACATGGCCACAGTATGTATTAGAGAGCAAAGAAATGAAACCTCAGCTATGTATGTTCCTGCCAAGCATTAGCCCAAATCTTTCGCTCTCTGACATGTGACGAGTATCTGTTTCCCTGTCATATTTTGAGAGAGAAGAAAATGATGCCCATGTAACCCTATCCTCACTTGTAAAGTTCAGACAAGTGGCACTCACTACTATTCCTTCCTCTTTTTCATTTGCTTCCAAGAGTGAGATTAAGCACACATGCCCAAAGAAAGGGCTACCAGCACTGAATTGTTAGAGGTAGTTTGCAGAGGGTGTAAGAGACACACCAAGTAATTAGGAGTCGTCAAATCTCTGAATATTACCTATGTGCTTTTAACTTCCTTTTCTCTCTTGAAGCAGCCTGCAAACTCTTTCTTCATTTTGGGTTTGTGAATAACTCTTATGGCAGTAGTTACCCATTACCCAGAGTGAGGAGCTCTCTTAAGCAATGGAATGACCAGAAGTTTCAGAAACTAAAGTGTCAATTTCATGCATATGAAGAATTCACAGAATATCGGAGCTCATGGGAAACGTACAGATTAGATATCCAATGCTCTTATTTCATAGAAAAAGCCTGAGACCACTTCCATTGCTGACAATGTGAAACACCAGTTAAATTGCAGCACTTCTACCAGAAAAATCTACAAATGCTGGATGATATTTTCTTTTAAATGTATAGATAAATTCACCAAAGCTATGAACACTTCCAAGTACCAGGAAGGAAGAAGGCACTAAAAATAAGAGAGGCAGGTGGGAGAGCTGATGCTACCTTTGGCTTGGCATAGGGTTGTGAAGAGTTGCCAGTATAAGTAACCCAACGGCTTATGTTTTAATACCCATGCAGAGACAGGAAATGAATACTTGGGACCTCTTGCGGTAGAGAATTGAAACTGAGAAACCCATCCTGTACACACGTTCACAATTAATCTAGGATCCTTGAGAGGCTGCCCCTAAGTGGTAGAGTAGACTAAAAAATATATCTGCCCACTGACAACACAATGACAACAAGGAAGCTGGAAGTTTCTTTGTGGACACTGGATGGAAAAAAAATTTCTCCTGATAATTGGTAAGCCTGCACATAGATTTGTGATTTAAATTCATATTAGTCATATGGTCAAAAAATCCATACGGAGCAAAGTGAGGATCAAAATGGTCCTGTGTGGTAAAACCCTGGGATCCCTGCCAGAAAAAACGCAAAACTCCTCAAGAGAGATATGTCCTCAAGCCAGATAACATGGAATTCCCACAGGTAAAAGTCTACTGAAGGGGGCCGGTCTGGGGCCAAGTGGTTAAGTTCGCGTGTTCCACTTCAGTGGCCCAGGGTTTCACTGGTTTGGATCCTGGGCGCTGACACGGCACTGCTCATCAGGCCACACTGAGATGGTGTGCCACATGCCACAACCAAAAAGTCCCATGACTAAAATATATAACTATATGCTGGGGGATTTGGGGAGAAAAATCAGAAAAAAAAAGATTGGCAATAGTTGTTAGCTCAAGTGCCAATCTTTAAAAAAAAGTCTACTGAAAATGAGTTTATAATAAAAAATTTTCAGAAGAGCAAATAAACTAATATAAGCAATCCTGAGTACTTGAGATCGTAGAGAATTCTGATGGATGCTATAGCTAAATGTGTAGAATATGATTAAAACAAAAAGTAAGCAATAAGAAAATAAGACACCAGAACAATGGAATATTGAAAAAGAAGTTGGCACATCTTTTAAAAATAAATAACACCATCTTTTAAAGTTAAAATTCATAGGATAAAAATGCCTAAAATTAGACCTGAAAGATTAGAAGAAATTATGCAGAGGGCAGCGTAAAGAGACATGTGATGGAAAATGTAAAAGGCAAGTGTTAATGGACAAAAAGTGCAAAGTGAGGCCTATTGATATATGTCTAATAAGAGTTATATCTAATAAGAGTTAGAGCAGAAGGGAATAAAAAATTGGGAGAGCCGTTATCAATCATAAATAACTTAAAATACCCAGAATAGCAGAAAGAATTTAATTTTCAGATTTAGGAAATACATCAACCCCTTGCAAGATAAACACAAAGATCATACCTACTCACAGAGATCTTTAAGGATCCAAAGAGAGAAAACTAGATTACTTGCAAACGAACAATAATTAGGCAGTTACAGACATCTTGGCAGTGAAACTAGAGGTAAGCATGCAATAAAATGATGTTCTCACAGTGCTGAGAAAAAAAATAACTGGCAACCTAAAATTCTATACCCAGCCAACATATCATTTAAAAGTGAGGCCAAAAAAATAAATACATCTCAGACAGAGAAAGTTAATCACTCTAACCCTGAAAGAAGAAAGAAAGGGGATGCAAGCAAACTTATTGAGCAAAGAAATTGGTGAACATGATGAAACTCTACAATAATAATGACTTACTATGATTATTACTGTTTTTACAAATGGAAAAACTTTAATAATCACTGATATGTAAAGATAATTGTTATAAATAAAATCAATGTTTAAAAACAAGGTGAAACTAAGTACTAGACTATAATGAGACACAAGATAAAACAGGGCATACAGAAATCACTGCCATTTAAGGCTCTTGTATCTTGCAAGGGGAAAGTAGACATGTGAGTAAGGTAATTAACTTTAAGTCAAGTGGGCATATAAGTAATATGAGTAACCACTAAAATAATAGAAATATAATGTATAATTTTCCTAAAACAAGTGAAGTAGAATGTTTAACTTTAAAAGCCTCAAAGGGGGAAAAAAACAGAAATTAAGGTTATGAGAAGGTAATGCATTTACTCAATGCTACATTGTGGAAGTGGGTCTGGAAACCAAAAGTCTATATTTCCAGTTCTGCATTATCTTCTCTGGGAATACGTCAACCAAACTTGAATCTTCATAGAGTAAATAGGACTTATATATTTGGCTGCTTTTAAAATTGTTTCTTAGGGCCTGGCCTGGTGATGCAGCCGTTAAATTTGCACATTCCACTTCGGCAGCCTGGGGTTCCCTGGTTGGGATCCCAGGTGTGGACATGGCACCGTTTGTCAAGCCATGTTGTGGTAGGCGTCCCACATATAAAAAGTAGAGGAAGGTGGGCACGGATGTTAGCTCAGGGCTAGTCTTCCTCAGCAAAAAGAGGAGGAATGGCAGTAGATGTTAGCTCAGGGCTAATCTTCCTCAAAAATAAAAATTTAAAACAAAAGGTTACTTAAAGCTCTAAATACCTGACTTGGCTTGATCTAAACGAAAGAGCAATTATTTTGTAACAGAGATTATAGTACAGGGATCCATATATTTTTCCATTTGCTTTCCATTGAGCTTAAAAGGAGTAGTGACAAGAAGGAAGTATTTCATAGCATCTAGCAATCCTTTTGTAAATATTCATTAATTGCAAAGCAGTATTTTTGGCTGCATGGGATTGCTGAGTTGAATCTAATAGTCTCATGGGAGAGATGGACATATATGTAGCCATAAAAAAAGAAGTTAGAATAGATTTAGTTAAGTATGGGCTGAATTTTAAACTGGGGAAATTGAAACTTCAAAATGGCAGTATAGTTTTAATGGCACAGAGACCTCTTGTAAATACAACCTGTCTGATGAGGGTATAACAGTCTATCAAGGTTTGGGGTCTGCTGAAAGAACTGAAAGTAGTGCTTATCGAGATCAGGGCTTTGCAAAGTAAAAGAGGTTGGAAATTATGTTTCATTAAAGGGAAAACGAAATAAAGCAGAAATGGTTATTGAAGAACTTGATTATCTGGGACTTGATGCACCAGAAATTATAACGAACTGATTTTTTTAAAAAAGAAATAATGAGAGAAATGCAAATGACTGCAATTTAGAAAGCAATTTTTAAAGGGATTTTTAAGACCTCTACAAATTTAATCTATCTTTCCAATTCTCAACATTATATAGTTTTAATTGAATGTTGACATTAGGGATAGTAGACATTAGAGATGAAAGGGACATTAACAAACACTCTAAACCATGTCTACTCTCTTGATAGGTATCGGCCAAATCTTCCTACGAATATAGTTATACGTAATTTAGACAACAAATATTTCCTGAATGTGTTCTGTCTGCCTCTATGTTATAATTCTATGGAGAAAGAAGACAGGTCTCAATTTTTTTAAAGCCCTAGTATCACACAATTTTAAACCCAAATCTATTTTGTGGGAATATTTCTTTTGCAACTGTATAAGAGGGAGCTTTGAGGAAATTTTCATTTCTTTTATGTACTTATATTACCTATTTTCTTGCTATTCTCCGTGCTATTATGGGAACAATATTGAATATATGTGATATATAGTAGGCATTCAGTGAATGTTAATTACATTGACTGAAATAGTTTGGATAACAATAAAGAAGATGGGCTTTTTTCTGGCATTTAAGCTTCAGTTTCCTCATCTATTAAATTACTCCCCTCACAGGAGTGTTTTGAGATTTACATGAAAGCACAAAGTAAGTGTTTAATAACTATTAATATTTTTTTATTTTTTGAATAAATAAAATAATTGAAATAAAACATGTTTAGTAAAGGAGAAAAATTAAAAATAGCACACTAAAGTTATACATTCTTAACAGAAACAACCTCATTTAACAGGGATATGAAGTCTTGACATCCAATTAAGAATAAATCTTCAGGGTTGGCCTGGTGGCATAGTGGTTAAGTTTGTGTGCTCTGCTTTGGAGGCCCGGGGTTCACAGGTTCAGATTCTGGGTATGGACCTAGCACCGCTCCTCAAGCCACACGGTGGTGGCATCCCACATAAAACAGAGGAAGATTGGCAACAGACGTTAGCTCAGGGCCAATCTTCCTCCTCCCCCCAAAAAAGAATAAATCTTCATAAATATATAATTAATATGTTATTACAAATTCATTTTTATTACATTATTAAATTGATTTACTTTATCACATCTTAACTTTTCAAGTCTTATTCTTTTGGAAAAAATTATTTTTGGGGAAAATAAAATATATATGAGGGACTTTCAGATTTTAAATGTACTGTATAAGCATTCATCTCCAGTTTTTTAAAGATTAGAAAAAGGAATTCATTCACCTCTTTCCTCAAATCTTGTTTCCCTATTATTTGACATTTAAAAGAATAGCTATCAGCCTTTTCCAAAGTACTTACTAGGATATGTGGGGAATGATCCATTAACGGTCAACCAAGAGGACTACAGGAATTGATATTGATATTGATGCTACAAAGCTGAGGAGTTACAATTACAATACTTGGAAGGACTTTGAGTTAAATAACTCTGAAAGTTTTAAGTAGTGAAAGAAATTCTCTAGTTCTATTTTTAACTACTTTTAAACTACTAACTACTTTTTAAAAATAACAATACAAGACTCATTTTTCACTTATACTCCACTTTTTCAATTGCTCTCTTTTCACCACAGAAACTTAAAAGAAACAAAGAACTATGAAGTAACATTTGCCATTTGACAAATCTGATTAAACCAAAGGTGTTTACCATTGAAATCGACTCTACCCACCCACTCCATCTCAAGTTTACTTTCTGTTAGACAAAATATTACTATCTTTTCCCAGAAGGAACCCAAACCATTGTCCACTGGAAACAGTTATGTTTTAGACTGTTAAGCATTGCAGGGGGTTATAAAATACAAAAATAAGTATTGGCCTTAGGATAGATTTCAAGAGGTTTTGGAATATGTAGTCCAAAGACATCTTAGGGTTCTTGGCTAGATTAAAGAAAGATGTTGAAATAGGGGGAAAAAGAACTGTTTTGTAACTTGTACTTACTGTACAAACCTAGCCACAATTACCATATCCATTTAAAATGATAATTTAATAAAATCGTAAGGTTAGCAGAGACTGAGCACACAGTCTATTCTGAAGGTTAGTCATAGTTTTATAGTTAAAGAATGCCTTTAGTATGCCATCGTTGATGTATCATGTATGCTGTTTGGAGAGAGGACAGACTTTGGAGCTAGATACACATAGATAAGGATTTAATCCTATCTCTTACTATCTGTAACAATGGATAAATAAATGAGCTAGCTTTTTCCATGCTCCATGCTCTCATCTGTAAATGGGAGTAGGGTTCACGTGATGAATAATATAATTTTGGTACAACGTTCAGTGGAGTAACAGGCACATGGTTGGTGCTTAACCAGTGTTAGCATTCTTTATCCTGACCAGCAAACTACATTCAAACCACAACTCTGTTTTAATTTACTTTTTCTTCTATTTGAATTCTCACATCATTCAAATTACTGCAATCTCAAATCACCGTAAAAAGGGGATTTACTTGCAAGTAACCCTTTAATTTTTTGAAAGTGGAACAGTATATGTCACAGAAATTTATAATTAGTAGCAAGTATTTGTCAAATACCTAGTATTCAGAGTCTAATGGCAGGCACTAAGGAGGTAGAAAAATAAGAACACTTTTATTTCAAATAGCTTTTATTCACACTAAGACTAGAGGAAAATCTAATTCAGTAGAAAACACAAGACAAAAGGGGATCTTCCGTCCTCTTTGAAGGAGAGTCATGACATTAACAACTTCAACAGTAATTTGGAACACACCATTGAATTTTCCATTCAATATTTTCAAATATAAAAAAGGAATCAGAAAGAAGAAGGTGAACATTCCATGAGCATGTTCAACAATGGTATTATTATTAGGTATTAATCCTTTATTAGATAATTATTTTTCACATCTTGGAAAACATCACTGGCAGCACAATTTTAAGGAAAGAAGTTTGGCAATATGTAGTTTTCTCAGCAGCTCTGGATGACAGATTTTGGTGAATGCTAGCCAAAAAAATTAAGGGCAAAACCACTGGTGCGCAGAGGACAACAAACTGATCTTATTACAGAAACAGATATCAGACCACAAGAGAAGAGACATTTTAATTGTACACTAAGCAAGAAACTCCAGATTACTGGCATACACATCAGCAAGTCTAGTCTAGAGTGTTTAATCACAAGATTAATAAATATCGGTTTCCTGCCAGCCCTGCCCACCTTATTTAAAAATATCAGGATATTTGATTTCAAATGATACAAACTGCTGAGACTATAATCTACGTAATGGTCACTCATGTTTAGCAGCATGCTTGTTATATGCAGAAACCACTAAAAGGGCAATTTCATATAATCTGCTGTTGTGGAGATAGACACTGACATTACTTATCCAGAAAGAGTTTGAGAATCTTACGATTTAGTACTAGCAAGTGGAGACTTTTACCTAAAAACACTCTTTGCATACCCAAAGAAGTGCCATTCCTCCTCAGATTTTAGAATTCTTAATTCCTAATATTTTATTATTATTATCATTCCATTTCTACTCAATTTTAAGTTAATAAAGGCAATAGCTAGAAATTGCTGTAAGATCTCTATCAATTGTCTTAAAATGCCAAGTCCAAGAAAGGGCACCACAATGAGGCCTGAAGGCCATGTCCACAATGTCTCACAAAACATTTGGCCCTCCTTATTTTATCTGATGTTGCAACATTTGCCTCTAATGTGCCTAAGGCCCAAACAGAAAAATTAAAAAACTCCAATTCTTTGACTAGTCTGAAAATATCTTACTTCCAAATTACGTTGATTTAAAATTTCTCTTTGCTATTTCTTCTTCAGTTTATGCTTGTGGGTTTGACTCACAAAGACATCATCCAAAGGGCAAGAGAAGTATATATACAATCTTGTCGATGTGATAACTAGCACAACACAATTAGGTAGACGCAAGAATGGTGGAAAACTATTTTTGACACAAAAAGAAAAATTCTATGTAAATAAAACAAAGCACCAGGTCCAAAATTAAAGACCAAAACACAATAGCTTGATCTATCTTTTAAGATAAGAATAGTAAAAAAGTCAAATGGTTCTTGAAAAGGAAGAGGTAAAAAGAAAGATGACTTATCTACTAGAGTATTTATATAAAATGGCATGAAATGAAGTATACCTAGTGGTGTCGCTAGTAAATAAGTTACCAAGGTTGTTTCTATTTAGAAAACATAAAGTAGAGATTTAATAAATTATTCTGACAGTTTAGATGTGGCAATTTGGTATTGGCAGTTTGACAGGGGAAACAGAGAGGGGTGGAAAGGAAATTATTGGTTAGAAAGATTGGCACTGCACCACGGATTCACCATGTCGTTGTTAAATGTTCCAGTTTGAGGATTAAGATGGTTTGAGGAATTGCTATCACCTATTACTCTATCATTGAGATCAAGTCCAAACAGCGCCAGATCAATAGTCTAAGGTTTAACTGTCTAACCCAGCTATTTCCAGCACATTAATAACTGACTACATTGTTGCATAAACTATTTATAAAACCAGCCAGGTATATCACAGAAAAAATGGACTGCAGTTGATTTGGAGAAACCACGTTCTACCGTCCTGTGTGGGCACACCATGTTCATCTAAAAAGTGTATACTCTGGCCACATGACAATCATGCTGCGCTTCATGAAGCATTTTATGGAGTAAAGGCAAGCTGTTAGGAGGTGAGGGCTATGACCAAGAAAAGAAGCCACACAGGCACTTACATATTTTAGTGATGGTGTTGATGAAGGTGAGGCAATACTCATAATACTTCATTCAAAAGACAGTAAATAATGCAAAATAGTGCTGGAGACCAAAATATAATTGTGCCCTTTGGGAACACAAGAAATATTTGATGATGATCATGACTATGTTGATGATCAGTTTTGAAGACAACAATACAATGCCTTCATTTCTTAGCATCGATCATCTGGTTTTCACTTCTTCTGGAGGTGAAAATGTCCTCTTTAAGAAATAGTTGAACAGGTGCATTGTTTCCTACTTCCTTTTTTTCCCCCTGTTTTCTCAGCAAGTCATGTGATTTCATTCCCGAAGCAGGGTATTATAAGATAGATGCCACTAGAAATGACAATGTCAAACTGAGAGAGTGATTATTTCAAGCTCAGAATGAAGCACTTTTAAGACAGAAAGCTTTGGCTTGTTTGTTTTGTGGCTATTAGACGTTTAACACTTTCATTGTGGCAAACTGAGATTAAGCTTTCCGAAGATAAATGGTAAGAAATATTTGAAGAAATTGTCCTAATCATGAATGCTGAGATAAAAAATAAGTACAGAAGTGCTGATTGAAGAGAAATTTTCCCCCAGGAGACATTCACTTGATCATTCTATTTCACTTCCATATGGAGTCTGTAAAGAAACCCAGTAAATCCACAAAGCTTTATGAATGAAATTTGGAAATCAAATAGTACTGAATTGTTAGGAGAGACAGCCCTGTAGTTTCTGAAACCTTTGCGTGAGATGTCCTGCTTTCAAATCCACTGTTGTCAGTGAGAGCTGTGTGAGAGTTTTGCAAAGGGTTATAGTCGAAACTGAAGGCAAGATTTCAATTCCTAGGACTGGTAATGAGTAAAGCGATTTGTAGTAGTTTTTCGTAAGGATCTCTGTTTTCTCCAAAAGCTAACTTTCATCACCACTACTGATGTTATAAATTTATTAAAATATTTAAAAATATTTCATTTACTAAGCAATGATTAAATAGCCTCTGTTACCATTAGAGGTCCATTAAACTTATTATCTATAAAACTGTCTGGTTTTCAATTTAATCTACAACCCCAGACTGTATTATATGATTGAGAAAACTAACTTTCTTACATTGTCTTTTGTACCTATTATCAAATCTTATTCAACATCTAGCATTGTTTACTAATAGATTTCTCAAAACCCATTATTTTTATTCATCATATATAAGTCCTTATGAGATTGTGAGAAAGCCTATGTGGGTATCCTTCAAAGCATGGGTCAGAAAAAGAAATATTGATCATGCTTACAGAGGAGTTCTTCTAATGGCCTCTTACTGGGAACTATTGTGAGCAATAAAAATTAAATGCATAAGTGAAGAGAACTATATCAAGTGAAGCTACCCTTTCAAAAAGTGCTGGTCTATTTCAAAAGAAGTGTGGATATTCTCCGAAAGCCTCCATTCTGTCCCTGAGGGCTACACTACATCGTGTAACGGTATAATCAAAAAGCACTGGCATTCGGTTCTTACAACTACAGTCAGCTGTGATTAATCCTCTCCATAATTTATCTGCCTCTCCGTGTATCCTAAAGACTCTAACTGCAACCAATTGGGTACGGTATCACATGGAAGGATGTGTGATTAAATCATTAATGTGTCATGTTTTAAATCTAAATAACCATGGAGATGTCCTAGTGATTTGGCTTTTTCAGATTGATGGCTATGCATAAGCATGCAACATAATTATTGTAGGAAACTTCAGTAAATTAGTATGTTTGCACTATTCTGTTTCATTTTCTTATTCAACATTTAAAAAATATCTGGGAGGGCTGAGAGTAATAATACAGACTTGTAATTATGAAGTTGATTTTAAAAAGTCACAATTATGTTCCTAATTAAAATATGACATAACTTTCCTTTTTAAAGGAGAGAGTCTTTATTAAGACTTTGGCCTCACTATTTTATTTTCTTTAAGTAAATCTCCCCAAGCAATTACAGCAAAATGACAGGAGTTAGCAAACATGACTGGCATGAATTTCTTTGAAAATATCGTTTTTTTACAAAACATTTTTACAAAAAATTCATTACTACTGTGAATTTAGATTGACCTTACGCTTATGCAATGAAAGTAATTTTTACCTAATACTGAATTACATTCCATTTCAGATTTCCTATTTCAAAGGGTATCTCAAATTTCTAAGATGTTAAACCAAGTATCGAGCCATTTTTGCATACGTAATAAAAGTGTTTAAAATTAAAATGGTAATGCTAAAAAATCCAAATGCATGAAAAATATGGTCTGACTGTATAACAAAAGGGAGTTATATAATTCTACTTGAGTGAAATCTTTCATCTTTGATTTACAGGTTAGAGTCCTCTTTAACTAAAACCATATTGTGCCATATCTTTCATATCATAGCCTTCCCTAAAACCTTGTTTTAATTAAGGTTTCTTTCAGATTTCTGAATAAAAGCATGACAATTTTCACTTATGGCTTTAATATATCCCTTGAGTTAGGAAAATATATAAAAAGAAACATCAACTCTTTCGAAAGCACTGTCAGATATTAAATACTGCAAGGTATCCTACATCAATGTCTTTAGGTGTTTGAGTTATGCATTGAAATAGAGTTTTGGGAGGTAGGGGGATAACCTACTTATATTCAGTAAGTTGCTTTTAATCTCAGAAATAAATGTCCTTTATTTTCAGCCTTTGACACTAAGGCAACATGTGTAAAGGTTAAATTTGTGGGGTTTTTTTTTTCCTACATAAAGGCACAACTTCAAGGTTAGCTCAATTCAAGGTGACTTCAAATAGGCAGTGCCTTCACTAACACATTTCAGAGATCTAGAAAATTCAGTAACATTGCTTAGGCCATATTCACCTCAATGGTTTCACACTAAAAGAACACATCAGATCAAGCAACTGTGTTAACGTGGAAAGTGAAAAAATAAACTAAATATTCAAAGCTCCTGAGTCATTGAGGGGATTATTGGTAATCTTTAGCTTTTTTATAGAAAGGAAGGATGAAAGGTAAGAAGAAAGGAAGTGATGGAGGATAGAAAACGAAAAGTGAGAGAATAAGTTCTTGAAAGATTTGGAATAAATTAAAACCATCTTTGAAAAGTTATGAACTTTATCCTCTGTGGAACATATGCTCAGAGCTACTGTCATCAGAGCAAGGGATGTATGAGGGGGGAGAGAGACCTCATTCTCAAATACAATTGCAAATCTCCCGTGTGTGAGAACACAGAGAGGGATGTTAGGGTAATTTTTCTCAAAAAATGTGACAAAGTATCGCACCATTACATACAGTGTGTGAGGTTCCTTTGGCATTTGGACTTGGAATATAGCGTGGTTTATTCCACTGAAAAAAGCCTCAGCCAAGTTCCTCCATCTTGAATTCTTACTAACAAGAGTTGAACCATGTGTTAAAACAAAGGCCAAAAAACAAACAACAGAAAACAAAACCAAAAAAACTACAATCTGTAGGGAATTGCTCTCTGTTCATAGCTGAAAGCAAATCCTGTAAACAATTAAAGACTGACAAAAATATTACCCAATAAAAAACTGATCAGAGTGTCAGGAATGGGTATGTCTCAGGTTTTGCCCCAAATTTTGCTGGCTGTCATAGCATCTGTAATTAACAGGATCTAATGCTGTATTGGGTGTTTCTAGTTCATACATTGGGTCTGGGAGTGGGTCACCCCGCATACGAAAAGCACGTTGGAAGCAGTTTCTTCCAATCGTGGTTTACTGTAACTCTAGAATCACAGCGGTTACGTTTAAGGAATCTTTAATGCCCTTTCAAGTCCATCCAAAGAACAAGTGAAGCTGCTGTTCAGAATTTTGTGCCCAGTGTTTATGTTCCATCGAATCTGTGCCACCCAGGCGGCAGACAAGACATGTCTGAGGGTGCTGGGGTGGAGGGGATACACAATGATGTCACACACAGGAAATATCAGTGGGGGGGACTTGGCACTTCACAAGGCTGGCTCCTCTTCCATAGGCTCACCAGCAGTTCTGTAAAAATAAACAGGCAATCAGAATACGGCATAAGAGTACACAATGACATTGTAGATTTTCATGCATAATCAAAGCTGATTTTTCAGCTCTCTCTGATGTTTATTTGTGTTATTCAGTTATCCATAAATAGAGTTTCTTTCCTAGGAAGTATAAACAAATGTCAAGTGGAAAAACATTTTAGATCCAAGCAATCATTGGAAATGTTCCTGTTTATATTAAAACATGTCAGAATATTTTATAACTCTAGATTCCAAAATGTACATGTTTTGTGTCTAGTACAGTCCAATAATTTATTGAAAAAATTAACTATGATATTTTATTTTAGGCGCAACTGCAGTGATTTCCTATGGAACCAGTTTGCTAACCAGAGCAAAGGACCCAGCTAGCTTCTGGAGGAGACTCACCAGGCTCTGGGTTTTGCTTCTGTTCTTTCATAACTGGTTTGGCTGCCTGCTGGAGGCATTTTGAATCAAATTCTGAATTTGATTAGCAAATGGCTGCTACAGACCCAACGTTTCTACAAGAAACGCACTATGGTAGTGTGTAAATAGTTTTCATTCGGCATCATCTGTGGGGTGTTCTGCTCAGGCAACACCAAAACTAATTGCTTGAAAATTTATACTTTAGATTTAACCTTAATTTAGTAACACTCTGAGAGTGTTTTAAGGCAAACTTTTAGAATGATTTTTAATTTAGTCAAAAGGACAAATTGTACCAGGAATCCAAATACATGAGGTAGCTGGACTGTCGAGGGAAGAATGCTGGGATTTGAGATGCGGGAGAATTGAGTTGGAGTCTGAGTCTGCGATTTACTCATGTTGCAAATGCTCATGTACTAACTATACTTCTGGGAAGCTGTGGTTTCAGGTTTAAATGCGTGAGAAGAAAGATGTTCCTTATGGAATTAGTGAAGGTTAAAAAAAAAGGACGTAAAATTGACTTGTAAATAACAAACACTATGAGATATTAGTTATTTAATACTTTGGATTTGTCCCTTCGTCATCTAACATATGCATGCAATTGTGTTGGATGGCACACCGATAGTTATGCCTTTGTCACCATAAGGAAACACAATATTTGGATGATAGTTCTCTCTGGGTGGTGGAATAATAGGTAGGTGGTTTTCATTTTCTCTTTTATATTGTTTATCTTCTTGCCAGGATTCTGTAATGAATTACTTTCATATTAGGAAAAAATGCTATGTTTAAAACACAGCTGTTTATGAATACAAATGAACTATTTAGCCATGTTATTTTATAGATTTATAAGGAAAAAAGCCAAGATTGCCTCGCATCTATAAATGAAGTAGTTGCCATTTTAACTTAGCATTTTTATAATAAATTTAAAATATTGAAAGATTTTATCCATGGAATGTGATAAAAAATATTTTAATGCATCCTCTAAAGAATGAGAAATATTAGGTATTCATTATTTAACTTTACCAAAAAGAAAGAGTCCCAGATGAGCTCATGTGGAATACTAAAAAAATAATTTCTTAGGAATTGATAGCTTGTCCAAGAGCCCACTGGATAAGGAGGTTGTGAGAAAGCGTTTAGAGCTGCTATATAAGATAAAAGCTATTTAAATGAGTCATACTCTATTATAATCTTTCCAAACTAACATTATCAGCATTCCCAGAAGACAATTTTGGAAAACATTTAAGTAATTAAACTAATTTATATGTAAACATGCAAACATTTACATCTGAGACTATGTGGACAATACAGGCATAGAATCCTCAAACTAGGTACTCTAATGGACACTGAATTTTCATACTTTTTTCCCAGTTTTATTGAGATATAATTGACACATAACATTGTGTGAGTTTAAGATGTAAAATGTGATGATTTGATGTACATATATATATATTGCAAAATGTTTACCACAATACCACACCCTTCCCCTCATATTGTTGTCATGGTGAGAACGTTTAGGATTTATTCTCATAGGAATTTTCAAATATACAATACAGTATTATTAACTATAATCACTATGCTGTGCATTAGGTCCCCAGAACTTTTTCATCTTATAACTGGAAATTTGTCCCCTTTGACCAACATTGCCCCATTTCCCCCACCTCCCAGCCCCTGGTAACTATCAATCGACTTTACGTTTCTATGAGTTCAACGTTTTTATTTCCAGTTTTATTAAGAAATGATTGACATACATCACTGTATAAGTTTAAGGTGTACACCATGATGGTTTGATTTACATATATTGTGAAATGATTACTGTAATAGGTTTAGTTAACATCTATCACCTCATACAGATACAGAGTTCAACATTTTTAAATTTCATGTATAACTGAGGTTACACAGCATTTGTCTTTCTCTGTCTGCCTTATATCACTTAGCATAATGACCTCAAGGTTCACCCATGTTGAACCTTCTATTCTATGGCCTAATAATATTCCACTGTATGTATATACCACATTTTCTTTATCCATTCATCCATCAATGGACACTTCAGCTGCTTCCATGTCTTGGCTATTGTGAATAATGCTGCAATGTACATGAGAGTGCAAATATCTCTTCAAGATAGTAATTTTGTGTCCTTTGCATGTATACCCTGAAGTGGGATTGCTGGATCACAAGTAGTTCTACTTTTAACTTGTTGAAGAACCTCCATACTGTTTCCCATAGTAGTTGCACCAATTTACATTCCCATCTACATTGCACAAGGGTTCCCTTTTCTCTACATCCTCACTAACATTTGTTATCGCTTGTCTTTTGCATGCTATCCATGTTTAACAGATGTAAAGTGATATCTTATTGTGGTTTTGATTTGCATTTGCCTGATGATTAGTGATGTTGAGCACCTTTTCATTTCCCTCTTGCCTATTTGTATGTCTTCTTTAGAAAAATATCTATTCTAGTCCTTTGCCCATTTTTTAATCAGATTATTATTTTTTTGCTATTGAATTATATGAGTTCCATATATATTTTGGATGTTAACTCCTTATCAGATATACGATTTGCAAATATCTTTTCCTATGTCATAAGTTACATTTCCATTTTGTTGATTGTTTCTTTTGCTGCGCAGAAATTTTCAGTTTGACATCGCCACACTTATTTTTGTTTTTGTTGCTTTTCTTTTGTTGTCATATCCAAAAAATCATTGCAAAGACCAAAGTCAAGGAGCTTTTTCCCTATGTTTTCTTCTAAGAGTTTTATAGTTTCAGGTCTTACATTTAAGTCTTTAACCCATTTTCAGTTAATATTTGTGAGTAGTATGAGATAGGGGTCCAATTTCATTCTTTTGCATGTGAATATTCAGTTTTCTGGACACCATTTATTGAAGAGATTATTGTTTCCTCATTGAGTATTCTTGGCTCCCTTGTCAAATTGGGCCATATACGTGAGAGTTTATTTCTGGGCTCTCAATTCTGTTCCATTAGTCTATGTTCCTGTGCCATACTGTTTTGATTACTATAGCTTTGTAATACGGTTTGAACTCAGGATGTGTGATGCCTCCAGCTTTGTTTTTTCTCAAGATTTCTTCGGCTATTCAGGGTCTTTTGTAGCTCCATGTGAATTTTAGGATAGTTTTTTCTATTTCTGTGAAAAATGCTATTAGAATTTTGATAGGGATTGTCTTAAATCTATAGATGAATTTGGTAGTATGGATGTTTTAACAATATTAACTCTTCTGATCCATGAACATTAAATATGTTTCCATTTATTTGTGCCTTCATGAATTTCTTTCCTGGGTCTTACTTTTTTTGGTGTATTTTGTATCCTGAAACTTTACTGAATTTGTTTATTAGTTTTAATAGTTTTTTGGTAGAGTCTTTAAGATTTTTCATATACAAGATCATGTCATCAGCAGAGACACCCTTGTCTTCTTTCTGATGGTAGAGGGAAAGCCTTCATTTTTTTACTGTTGAATATGATGTTAGCTATGAGTTGGTCATATAAGGCCTTTATTATTTTGAGGTGCATTCCTTCTACACTCAAATTGTTGAAAGTTTTTATTACAAAAGGATGTTGCATTTTGTCAATTGCTTTTTCTGCATCTATTGGAAAGATCATATGATTTTTATATTTCATTCTGTTAATATAATATATAACAGTGATGGATTTACACATGTTGAACAATCCTTGCATCCAGGGATAAAGCCCACTTTATCATGGTGGATGATCCTTTTAATGTGCCGTTGAATCAGTTTGCTAGTATTTTGTTGAGGATTTTTGCATAGATGTTCATCAAGGATATTGGTCTGTAGTTTTCTTTTCTTGTAGTATCCTTATCTGTCTTTTGTATCAGGGTAATGCTGGCTCCATAAAATTAGTTTGAGAGTGTTCACTCCTCTTCAATTTTTTGGATGAGTTTGAAGATTGTTGTTACTCTTCTTTAAATGTTTGGAAGAATTCACCAGTGGCCCCATCTGTGACTGGGCTTTTTTTCATTGGGAGGCTTTTGATTACTAATCAAATCTCTTTACTTGTTATTGGTCTGTTTAGATTTTCTATTTCTTTATGATTCGCTCTTGGTAGATTGTATGTTTTGAGCAATTTATCTGTTTCTTGTAGGTTGTTCAATTTGTTGGCATATAATTATTCATAGTAGTCTCTTATGATGCTTTTTATTTGTGTAGTATCAGTTGTAATGTGTCCTCTTTCATCCATAATTTTATTTATTTGAGTATTCTCTTTTTTTTTTCTTGGTAAGTCTAGCTAAAAGTTTGTTAATTTTTTTATCTTTTCAAAAAACCAACTGTTAGTTTCATTAACCTTATTTATTCTTTTTCTATTCTCTAGTTTATTAATTTCTGCTCTGACTTTTGTTATTTCTTTTTCTTCTGCTAACTTTGGACTTAGTTTATTCTTTTTCTGGTTCCTTAAAGTATAAAATTAAGTTGTTCTTAAAGATTTTTTATATAGGCATTTATTGCCGTAAATTTGCCTATTAGCACTGCTTTTGATACATCTCATAAGTTTTGTTATGTGGTCTTTTCATTTTTGTTTGTTTCAAGATAGATTTTGATTTTCTTTTCATTTCATCCTTGATCCATTAGTTGTTCAGGAGTGTGTTGATCAATTTCCACATATTTGTGAATTTTCCAGTTTTCCTCCTGTTACTGATTTCTAGTTTCATACTATGTTGGTCAGAAAAGATACTTAGTATGATTCAGTCTTTTAAAATTTGCTACAACTTGATTTGTGACCTAACATATGACATATCTGAGAGAATGTTCCATGTGTACTTGAGAGGAATGTTTATTTTCCTACTGTTGAATGGAATGTTCTGCATATGTCTGTTGGGTCCAAAGTATAAAACAAGTCCAATACTTCTTTATTGATTTTCTGTCTGGATGATCTATCCATTGTAGAAAGTGGGGTATTGAAGTTCCCTACTATTATTGTACTGTTGTCTCTTATTCCCTTCAGGCTATTAGTTTAGGTGCTTCAATATTGGGTGCATATATATTTACAATTGTTGTATGAATTGACCTCTTTATCACTATATAATGGCTTTCTTTATCTCATTACAGTTTTAGACTTAAAGTCTATTTTTTCTGATATAAGTAGCTACTCTTGCTCTATTTTGGTTTTCATTTGCATGGAATATCTTTTGCTGTCTCTTCACTGTGAGCCTCTATGTGTCCTTAAAACTAAAGTGAGTCTTTTGTAGGCAGCATATAGTTGGGTCTTATTTTTTTTTTTTATCCATTCAGCCACTCTATGCCTTTTGACTCGAGCATCTAATCCATTTATATTTAAAATAAATATTGATAGTTAAGGACTTACTATTGCCATCTTGTTAATTGTTTTCTGGCTGTTTTGTAGTTCCTTTGTTC
Source organism: Equus quagga (assembly GCF_021613505.1). Taxonomy (NCBI): domain Eukaryota; kingdom Metazoa; phylum Chordata; class Mammalia; order Perissodactyla; family Equidae; genus Equus; species Equus quagga. The sequence goes on along the minus strand of NC_060274.1, from coordinate 76,034,604 downwards.
CTTTCTTCTTCTCTTAATGTCTTCCTTTTGAATTCATGATTTTCTGTAGTGGTATACCTTGATTCCCTTCTCTTTATCTTGTGTGTATCTATTATAGGTTTTTGTTTTGTGGTTACCCTGAGGCTTACTTGAAACATCTTATAGATATAATAATCTATTTTAACCTGATAACAGCTTAACTTTGCATACAAAACTCTACCTTTTTACTCCTGCCTACATTTTATGTTTTTGATGCCACAATTTACATCATTTTATATTGTGTATCTATTATCAAATTATTGTAGATTTAGACCATTTTAATATTTTTGTCCTTTAACCTTTATATTAGAGTTAAGTAGTTAACACATCACCATATTACACAATTAGAGTATTCTGAATCTATGTACTTACCTTTACCAGTGTGTTGTATATTTTCCTATGTTTTCATGTTACTCATTATCATCCTTTCTTTTCAGCTTGAAGAACTCCGTTCAGCATTTCTTGTAAGGCAGGTCTTGTGGTGATGAATTACCTCAGCTTTTGTTTGTTTGGGAAAGTTTTTATCTCACCTTCATTTCTGGAGGCTAATTTTGCCAGGTGAAATATTCTGGTTGGCAGTTTTTTTCTTTCAGCACTTTGAATATATGATCCCACGCTCTCCTGGCCTGCAAGGTTTCTGTTGAGAAATCCACTGATGCTCTTATGAGAGTTCCCTTGTATTAGAGAAATTTTTTTCTCTTGCTGCTTTTAAAATTCTCTATTTGTCATTGATTTTAGACAGTTTTATTATAATGTGAGTTGGAGAAGATAATTTTGGATTGAAATTTTGGACTGACCTATTAGGTTCATGAACTTGGATGCCCAAATCTCTCCTCAGATTTGGGAAGTTCTCAGCCATTATTACTTTAAATAAGCTTTTTGCCATTTTCTTCCTCTCTTCTCCTCCTGGGACTCTAATAATTCATAGATTGTTTGTCTTAATGGTGTTCCATATATTCCACAGGCTTTCTACATTCTTTTCTTTTTGTTCCTCCTACTGGGTAATTTTAAATGACCTGTCCTTGAGTTTACTGATTATTTCTTCTGGTTGCTCCAGTCTCATGTTGAACTCTGGATTGAATTCTTTGGTTCAGTTACTCTATTCTTCAGCTCCAAGATTTCTGTTTGGTTCTTTTTAATGTTTTCTATCTCTCTGTTGATCTTCTCATTTTGTTCTTGTATTATTTTCCTGATTTTTATTAAATTGTTTATCTGTGTTCTCTTGTAACTCTCTGAGCACTTTTAGAACAATTATTTCTAATATTTTTTCGGGCAACTCATGTATTTCAATTTCTTTGTGGCCAGTTGCTGGAAGTTTACTGTGTTCCTTTAGTGGTGTCAGGTTTCCCTGATGCTTCATTATCTCTGTGGCTCTGGGTCTGGGGTAGGGGGCATGATGTCTCATTGGCTCAGGCCTCTCAGGTCCACAACACTGACAACTGTGTGGTCCTTGGCAAGCACTGTGGGGAGTCTGGAGTGACTTAAGGGGCTTTTGGAATCCTCAGTGTCTTCTTCAGGTGCAGTAGCCAGGGACCAGGCAGGCTGCTGTGCTGGCTGGAACCAGTGGTGCACACCCTTGGCTTGGGGGGCCAGCTCAGATGCCTGTGTAGTGGCAGGGGCTAGTTGCAGACCACATATAGTGGCAAGGGCCAGGGCCAGCGGCAAGGGCTGGGGCCGACTGCAGGTGCAATATCAGCTGCAGGAGCACTGGCTCTCAGCATGCAATTCTGTGATTGCAGAATCTCTCCATGGATGTATGGCAGTGGAGGCCAGTTTTGAGACTCATGCCAGCAGTGTGCAAGTGCACAGCTGGAGTGCTAGCTGTAGTTGAGCCCAGAAGTCTAGGCCAAGAGTCAGGGCCAGATGTGGACCCACAAACAGTTTTTGGGGCCTTGGATGTTGGAGTGCACTCTTGTGGCTGAAGGGTCTCACCCCAGGGGTGAGCACGGCAGTAAAGGCTAGTGATGTGAGTCAGGTCAAGGGTGTGCAGGTGCAGAGCTGGAGCGGCTAGCTGCAGGTGAGCTCAGCAGTTCAGGCCAATGACAGGAGATAGGGCTGAATCCAGGCCCACAGGCAGTTGTGGGGGCCTTGGCTGTCAGCAAGGACTAACGTGGCTAGGGGGTCTTGCCATGGGTGCACACATGGCAGTGGAGGCAGGTGATGGAAGTTGGGCAAGTGGCATGTAGGTGCACAGCTGGAGGGGCTAGCCCTGAGGGTGTGCATGGTGGGGGGGGGGGGGGTCAGTTGTGGGATCTAGGTTGGCATCTTGCACTCATGCAGCTATAGAGGCTGGGGCTGGCTGCCAGTATGGATCCCAGGCTCAGAGGGGAGGGAGTAGAGAAGGACTCAGGCAACTGGTGACCAGAATGACCATGAACGTAAAAATCAGTAGGGTGAAAACCTCAGAGGTGAAATCTGCAAAGGGTCCAAGGCCGCTGTACTGGTCATTGGTTTCTTCAGCAATAAGAGCTGCTGGGGTCCTTGCAGAGCATGTCCCTGGGAAACATGATTACTCCCACTGCATGGCTGATACTGGTAGCCCCCTGCCCTTCTTCCTTCTTCCTGTCTCTACACTGTCCATGCCATCTCAGCTTTGGGGGTCTCTGGGTAGGATGAAACTGAAGTGGGTCTTTTTTCTGCAGTGCTTCAAATGGCTGGGGAAGCTAGTGACTCACCGTGCTCTCCCTTTCCCAGTCAGGCGAACTCCTTCTAGCTGGGAGTTTACTCTTGGAGCTGAGCAGTGCCATCTTGGAGGCTGGGATGATGCTGGTAAAATGAAGCTGTCCTTCATTCCCTTTTTGAGTGGTTATTCTCAAGTTTTTTCCCCTGTGTGGCTGAAGTTTCTTAAGTGGACTTCTCAGCTCTCCCAAAGTTGTTTTTCTTCATGGATAGCTATCTAGTTATTGATCTTTTTTGGGGACAAAGGCTCAGTTCCCCGCTCTGCCATCTTGGTGATGTCACTGTTCCCAGTTGAATTTTCTTGTTTCTAACCCAAATCCACAGCAAGATGATCTTTTCTCCCACATTTAGGAATCAATTGTGGCTGGACTTTCAGAGACTGTAGTGTGTAGATAAAATGTCCTGGGGGTCATGGATGTAAGGAACACATACCTCCCTTTGGTGGTGGATCTATGCATTCTCCGGGCGCATGTTCAGCCTGGACTCTGAGGATGTGAGCAGGGTGTCTGCAGTGCAATCCACTCACTGGCAAAAATGGAGCCTCTTCTGTTGAAACATTGGAACTTGCAGGTACAATATAAAGCTTTCCACCAGACACTTCTCTTCCCTTTCCTCCCTTCAAAATCATCATTTCATATTCACCACTTTTTTTCAGTCCATTTACTCCTCCCTACTTTCTACTGAATCAAATACACATGCACATAACTAGCCAATTCTCTGTGTCTTGCAGCATAGAGGTAGTGTTAGTAGCACAGCAATTTAAAAAATATCCTGGGTTTCAAGGTAGGTGCCCTGTGTTGAAGTCCCAGCTGTGTCACTTTCTAAAATTTAACTTTGAGCAAGTCTATTTCTCTAAATTCTCAATTTTCTCTTTAAAATTGAAATGATAATCTCTGACCTGTCCTCAAGGTTGTGAGAATCGAATGAGTGAATTTAAGGGAACATGCTTTAGGGCCAGCCTCAGTAGCTTAGTGGTTAAGCTCTATGTGCTCTGCTTTGGTGGCCTGGGTTCAGTTCCTGGGTGTGAACCTACACCACTCATCACTGGTTATACTGTGGTGGCAGCCCACATACAAAATAGAGGGAGATTGGCAACAGATGTTAGCTCAGGGCGAATCTTCCTCAGCAAAAAAAAAAAAAAAGAGAGAGAGAGAGAGAGAGAGAGAGAACATGCTTTATACACTTTATACACTGTAAAGTATTAAAGAATTACAGAATGATTGTATTATTTATATCTGCTATCATGATGATTCATAGTAACTCCCTTCTCATATCCGCAGCTCTCAGTGGAGGTAGTGTTATCTTTACTTAATCCCTGTTCTTAGGTAACTTTTATTTATTTATTTATTTTAAAGATTGGCACCTGAGCTAACAACTGTTGCCAATCTTTTTTTTTTTCTGCTTTTTTCTCCCCAAATCCCCCCAGTACATAGTTGTTTATTTTAGTTGTGGGTCCTTGTAGTTGTGGAATGTGGGATACCTGACAAGTAGTGCCATGCCTGCACCCAGGATCTGAATCAGCGAAACCCTGGGCCATCGAAGCGGAGCGCGCGAACTTAACCACTTGGCCACAGGGCCGGCCCCGAGGTAGCTTTTAAATATGTCTACATATTTTTTTTAAAGATGATTTTTTTTAAAGAAATCATCTTCATGAAACACTTAAAAAGTGAACTGGTTAGGGATTAGCCTTTAATGGTTGTTTTTGGTGAAAGAGTGAGAAGCAATTCTCTGCAAATGTGGGGGCTCACCACTTCAATCATCTATGGACACATACCAAGTTTACCTTGATTGACAAAAACACAGTTGTAGAAAGGGATGGGGGAAGGAAGAGCTGAATCTTTACATATTTGAATTTAATTCCATTTGCAATTAGGTGAGATAGAGAGACAGTAAGGTCAGGAATAAGTGTACAATAAAACCTCCAAAGATAAATTCTAGTACAATAGTTTAGCTAATTGAAAGACATAAACTTCTACTACAGCAAGCCAGCTTTACAGTGAGCACTGATGGTTCTCTGTCAATGAAGGGCAATGATTTCATATATTAAGGGAAGGATCAGTTCAGTCCAGCAATCATAGGTTAAGATAATTTACAGAAATAAAAAGTAGAAAGAATTTAACGTGATATAAGATACAGCATAAAATTAAGTTATTGTATTTTCCCTTAAATGGGCATTTAATTTCCTATGATTTTTAAAACAGTATTTGTTAATTTATGTTAATAATGTTATTTAGTAAGACACATTTTCTCTTGTTTTATTGATTTAATTTAATCCCTATATCTTACTTTCTCTTCCTCCTGCAAGGTAAGTAATCTAATGCCTGTTAACGTACATTAGTTTGCTCATAGGTTGTTCAAAGTTATATATTATTGTTTTGTGAGCATATATTTTTATTTTATAATTTTTATTTTTATATACTCATATATCATTTCTGTTGCTTAATTTTCTCACTCGGTATTGTATTTATTAGATCTATCCATGCAGTTATGTTTTTCTAGTCTGTAGCTGCAAACTGCTATGTGGCATCTCCATGGTGTACAGTCACCACATTTTAATTATTTATTATCCCAATAGTGGACCCTAGGTTTGATTACTCCTCTCTACCCACCATGCATAAAGCTGTAGTGAAATTCCTAGTACATGTACAGTCATGCATTGCATAACGACATTTCAGTCAACAATGGACCACATATACAACAGTGGTCCCATAAGATTAGTACCATACAGCCTAGGTGTGTGGTAAGCTATACCATCTAGGTTTGTGTAAGTGCACTCTATGATGTTCACCCAAGACAAAATCACCTAACTATGCATTTCTCAGAACATTTCCCTGTCATTAAGTGACACATGACCGTACTCTAATAACCTCAGATGAGAATGTCTTCAGTATACATTCCCAGGAGCAGGATTATTAGATCATGGGTTTGTGTATACTAAATGGTAGTAAATTGCTTTTTAGCCTGGCTGCCATACTTTATCTTCCCACAGCTGTGTGGGCTCCAATGCCCCACCTCTCCACCAATGCTGGCACTCAACATTTTACTGAACTTTTCATTGATTCAAAAAATAATTACTGAGTATCTATTATGCATCTTGGCTCCCCTCTAGGTTCTAGAAGTATAAGGGAAACATAAGAAAGTACAACAGGGGGACCTGATATAATTTTGGGATTGATGGCCAGTGAACGTTCTCCAAGAAGAGGAAGTGATAGTTGATCTGATATCTAAAGATAAGTGGAAGAGAATGAGGAGGGCAGTCTAGGGTCAGTGGGAGGAGAAGGAAGACTAGATAAGTATTCCAAACAGAGGGGAAGGTATGTGCCAAGAAGGCCTTATGTGAACTTGAATATGGCTCTTAGGAGAAAATCTGAAACCACAAAGAGATGCTATTACATGCCCACTAGAAAGGCTAAAATTATGAAGACTAATTATACAAAGTGTAGGTGAGGATATGAAGCAATTCTAACTGTCATTCATTGTTGGTGGGAATGAAAAATGGCACAGCCATTTTGGAAAGCAGTTTGGAAGTTTATTACCAAGTAAAACATATGGCTTCCCTACAACTTGGCTATTCCACCCCTACATATATATTGAAATAAATTGAGTGCTTATGGTCACAAAATAAAAACTGGTACAAAAATTTCATAGAGACTTAGGTTTCTCAAAAAATTAAAAAGAGAATTACCATATGATCCAGCAATTCCACTTTTTTTTCATGAGGAAGATTTGCCTTGAGCTAACATCCATTGCCAATCCTCCTCTTCTTTTCTTTTTTTTGCTTGAGGATGATTATCCCTGAGCTAACTTCTGTGCCAATCTTCCTCTACTTTATATATGGGATGCCTCCACAGCATGGCTCAGGAGCGGAGTAGGTCCATACCTGGGATCCAAACTCACAAATCCAGGCTGCCAAAGCAGAGCACATGGAACTTTAACCATTTGGCCACGGGGCTGGCCCCACCAGCAATTCCTCTTTTGAGTATATATTGAAAAGAATGGAAAACAGGATCTTGAAGAGATAATTGCACACTCAAATTCATTGAAGCATTATTCACAATAGCCAAGAGGTCGAGGCAAACTAAATGTCCATTGACAGATGAATGGATAAAGAAAATGTGGTATATACATACAATGGAATATTATTCAGCCAGAAAAAAGATGGAAATCTTGTCATTTGCTGGAACATGGATCAACTTTGATGACATTATGCTAAATGAACTAAGCTAGTCACAAAGGTAAATACTGCATCATTCAACTTATATGAGGTATCTAAAGTAGTCAAGTTCTTAGAAACAGAAAGTAGAATGGTGGTTGCTAGAAGCTGGAGGGAGGGGGAAAAGAGAAGTTGTCATTTAGTAGATATAGAGTTTTAGTTTTACAAGATGAAAAAGTTCTAGAGATATGTTGCACTACAATGGGCATATAGTTAACACTACTGTCCTGTACACTTAGCAATGGTTCAGGTGGTAAATATTATGTTATACGCTTTTTATCACAATAATAAAAAAAATTTCAGAGCAGCTTTATTCATAATAGCCCCAAATGGCAGAGGATCTGAATAGACGTTTTTCTGAAGAAGACATACAGTTGGCCAACAGGCCAACCTTATGTAAGGTGCCTAATCACCAGGGAAATGCAAATCAAAATCACAGTGAGATATCACCTCACACCTGTTAGAATGGCTAACATCAAAAAGACAAGAAATAAAAAGTGCTGGCAAGGTTGAGGAGAAAAGGAAACACTGATACACTGTTGGTGGGAATGTAAACTGGTGCAATCACTATAGAAAATAGTATGCAGTTTGCTCAAAAAATTAAAAGTAGAACTAACATGATTTAGCAATTCCACTCCTGGGTATTTATCCAAAGGAAAAGAAAACATTAACTCAAAAAGATATATGCACCCCTGTGTTCACTACGGCATTATTCACAATAGCCATGACATAGAAGCAATCTAAGAGGCCATCAATGGATGAATGGATAAAGAAAATGTGGTACAATGGAATATTATTCAAAAATAAGGAAATCCTGCCATTTGCATCAACATGGGTGGACCTTGAGGGCATTACGTTAAGTGAAATAAGCCAGACAGAGAAAGACAAATACCATATGATCTCATTTATGTGTGGAATCTAAAAAGACCCCTGAACTTATAGATACAAAGAACAAATTGGTGGTCGTCAGAGGTTGCGGACTGGAGGATGGGTGAAATGAGTGAAGGGGATCAAAAGGTACAAACTGCTAATTATAAAATAAGTAAGTCCTGGGGATGTAATGTACAGCATAGTGACTATAGTTAATAATACTGTATTGTATATTTGAAAGTTGCTAGGAGAGTAAATCTCAAAAGTTCCCATGTAACTATATACCGTGATGCATGTTAACTAGACTTATTGTGGTGACCATTTCACAATATATACATATATCAAGTACACCTGAACATAATACAATGTTACATGTCAATTATATATCAATTAAAAAATCAGAAAAAAATAAGTCAATAGCCCTAAATGGGAGATAAGCCAAATGGCCATCTACAGGTGCTTGTGTTAGTGCCATCGAGTTGATTCCAGCTGCTAGTGACCCTGTGTACAGCAGAATGGAACCCTCCTTTTTTGCACCATCTCTCATTTTCTGGCATTATATCAGACAACGCTCCACTGCTATTCATTGGGTTTTCATGGCCAAGTTCTTCTGAGGTGAGTGGCCAGGTCCTTCTTCCTAGTCTGTCTTAGTCTGGAAGCTCTGCTGAAACCTGTCCACCATGGGTGACCCTGCTGGTATTTGAAATACCGTTGGCATAGCTCTCAGCATCACAGCCACATGTAGCCGCCACAGTGTGACAACAAACAGACAGGTGGTGTGGTTCCCTGACCGGGAAACAAACCAGGGCCTTGGTGGACCACTATACCACCAGGCCTGGCTCATCCACAGGTGCATGGATAAACAAATTAGGGTGTGTTTATACACTGGAATAATGCACAATAATAAAAATGAGCAAACTACCAATTGGATGGTCTTCAAAGCATCATGCTTAGTGGAGTAAAAGAAGCCAGGTAAAAAGCAGTAGGTACTATGGGATTCCCTTTAAATGAAATTCAAGAACTGGCAAAATTAATCCATAGTTAAAACTAAAAAACAAATGGTTACCTCTGGAGGGATTGGCATTGATTAAGGAGAAGCATAAGTAAACTTTCTGGGATGAAAATGTCCTCAATCCTGTTCTGAGTAGTGTTTATATAAGTAAGGAATAGGTAAAAACATTTTGATATGTGCATATTATTATACATAAGACATACCTCAGTTAAAAATTAAATGAAAGAAGATCATTTTTGGAACGCAGATCACAAAACAGAAAGGAAAGATATCAGAGATAAGGTACGAAATGCAGGTGAGGGTCTGATCATGCAGAACTTATGGGTCCTGTTAAAAATGATGGTCTTTATGTTAATGGAGAGGGAAAGGCATTGAAGGGTTTCCAGCAGAGGCATGACAGGACTCGCTGTCCAGTTGTGTTGAATTTTGTTTTGTTTTGAAGAGCTCCCTGATTGCTGTGTAGAAAATGGATTAGAAAGAAGGTAAAAGTGGATATGGGAACCAGTAAGGAAATGACTGTAAGAGTTTGGATGAGAGATGAAAGTACTTCGGAGTGAGTGTTGGCAGTAGAAGTTAAAAAAAAATAGATGGATCTCTCAAGCTATTGTCTTTATCTTGGATGCCCTTCTTATGTACTAGGTGAGATCCTGCGTATTCCTCCACCCTGGCTCAGTTGTCCCTGCTCTGTGATTTGTTCCCCAGTCCTTGGCCTAAGTTAAGTTTCCTTTTTCTCTGCAGCTCAATCTATGAAATGACTTGTCAGTTATTACAGTTGGTTGTTGCTGTCTGATCCTGTGGTAGGAAGAGTGACAGCTCCCAAAGATGTCTACATCCTGATCCCTGGAAGCTGTGACTATGTTACCTTGCATGGCAGAACTGACTATGCAGAGGTGATTGAGGTTAAGGATCTTGAGATGGAGAAATTATCCTAAATTTTCCTGGTGGGTCCAACCTAATCATATGAGTCTTTAGAAGCAGAGAACCTTTCCCAGCTTTTAAGCAGGCTTTCCCAGCTTTTTTTCTTCCAACAGAGAGAGAGATGTGATGACTGAAGAAAGGTCAGAGAGATGTAAAGTTGCTGGCTTTGAAGACAGAGGAAAGGGGCCGTGAGCCAAGAAATGCACGCAGCCTCCAGCAGCTGGAAAAGGCAAGGAAACAGATTCTCCCCTAAAGCCTCTAGAAAGGAACCAGGCCCTGCCAACCTCCTGAGTTTAGCCGACAAAGAGTTGCGTCGGCCTTCTAAATTTTGTCATTTTGAGCCATTAAGTTTCTAGTAAGTTTTTAGGATAGCAATAGAAAACTAATACAATCCCCAGGTATGTGAACCTTTTGAGGACTGTATGGTAGCTTTGTGACCCTGGCTTCCAACACTTTGTCTGGCATATAGAAAATAGTCAGAAAGTGTTTGAAGAATAAATGAACTGGACATTCTCCCTCTTCATTCTGCAGGTTGGAGGATAATACTGTAATCTGTCAGCATCACTCTCATAGTTTTCTCCCCCGTTAAAGACAATTCCTCTCTGCGTTCAATCAGATGCTTGGCTTCACGCTCCCTCCTTTATTATGTTTCCTCAGTCAATCTATTTTTATGATATGAGTACTATGGATTCTGGTTAGCCAACATATCTGAAAGCGGACATTATTCAATTAGTACTATGAAAGAAAATAAATGTAAAACACACATTTTGAAAACTCTTATAAAAATATAAAAACACTGATTCCCCCAGAAAACATAGTAAATAGAGACAAGAAGAGCTCAGATATCATAACAAAATGTTATGTTGCCATTTTAACAATGGTTTGCCTTCTGTCTTTGGATTCAGTCATTTATTCAATAAGTATTTATTTATTACCTACAATGTATTGGGCATTGTGAATGTTCTTGAGTTAAGCCAGCTAACCACAGATTAGCTAATTGAATCAATTTATTGCTTAGTGATTGTTTGTCAACCTCTTGTTTTTAATGACTATACTATTGATTTAACCTATGAACAGTTAAATATATAGATACCCAGGACAGCCTCTATATTCTAGTATTATAGGTCACTGGATGATGAACTATTATGAGAGGGAAAAAATAGAATAAATTGAGGAAGAAGAAAAATGAGAGAAATAAATAATAAAACCGAACCTTTACTAAGTACTTACTATGTGTTAGGTGTTAAGTTTTTAAAATGTATTGTCTCGTTTCATCCTCAAAACCCTATAAAATTTTCCCTTCATTTTAAAGACAAGGAAAATAAAGCCCAGAGAGATACGTAACTTGCCCCTGATCCCACAATTATTAAGTTGGAGATGGGATTTGAAACTAGGCAAGCTGATTCTAGAGTCACAGTCTTCTCTTATTCTGTAGTGGTAAGAAGATGGGATTGAAGGAGTGGAGACAAAGATAAGATGGTGGGACGCTAGTGTTACCATATTTCATTTTACATATAGTTCCATTAAATTATGTTTCTTTTTTCAAATTAAACACTTCTTTATAGAGAATTCAGAACAGAACCCTGAAATACATAATCGGCCACTGGATTAAATCTCTACCATACTAAGCCAGACTTCACACACGCCCCAAGACTACATGTTAGGCACTGAAAACAGAGATAAAAAGATGGTCCAAGGAAAAAGGAGGAAAAGGAGATGAGAGGACAGACTGTCCTTCCTTTTACCAGGAGTTTCCAAATCTCAGCCCACTCTTCAACTAGGGCTTTGTTGACACTGCATGAAAATTAAGAATAAAATTTATATTGGAAAGTTTGCATGGGTAGATAAATGAGTGCTCAAAATAATGGTATCATAGAGAAAAATCAGAAGCCTGCATAATTTGTGCAATATTTGGCTTCTAGAAGCCTTGGAGACCCAATCCTAAAAGATGGAAAACAAAGTTGTGTTTCTAAGTATATTAAATACGAATGTGTATTTAATAGTGGTCTACATTTCTATATAAATCTTCAGATACAAGAAAATGGTGTTATCAGTGTCCTTGGCACTACTGATAGATCAGTCAAAGCTAAGGCAGATGATAATCAGGACTTTCCAGCTTATTGTTATACTTTTTTTGATACCTTGAATAAGACAGTTACTCAAAACACAAGATAGCCAGACTCGGAACCATCTATTTCTCATGCTTCTGTATTGACTTGAAACCATCTCATTCATGAGAAAAGATGCCAAAAGTTGAAGATTAAATGATTAAATAAACAACCAGATCAGATCTAACATGATTCACACTATAATCAATAGGTCAAACTGACATTTGAAAACTTAACTTTCAGTGTTTGTTTTGATTTTAAAAAAAGACAGAGAGAGAGAAAGTCAGGAATTCTACAGCATAAATGTGTTCCCAGTAACCTAATAGTTGATCATCCTGAAGTCTTGATTGCCAGAGAGAACTTTTTCTTGATTTTCAGCAGAGCCTGAACTGGTATCCAAGAATAAACCTGAATGCTGCACTGACCTTTTCAAAGTAGAAGCGTTGGAAACAGATATCCAACCAATGTAAAGTATAATCTTTTAAAGATGCAGTCTTCTAGCAAACAAGAAAAAGCCTAAGATCACAGTTCTCTCTTTTAAACAATATGCTATATATGACCAGGCCTATCTATTTAATATTCTTTGAACATATAACTTGGCCCCATTTAGGTTTTTCTTGTCTTTTCGTTTTGGTTTTGTTTGTTTTGCTGACCCATCCATCATTTCCTTCCTGATCAAGTCCTTTGTCACCTGAAAATTATGTTCTGAAAACTGTGTTTCGGTCAATAATCCCCAAAATGAATCCTCACATGTCAACCTTTTTCTAATAATTTATTCTTCATGGTCCATCAATGAGTTATAAAAATGAAATGACTGCTTGCACTGTGTTGTCATCTCCCCCCCATCCAAGAAAAATGAACAAAAAGTACTTACAATGGTTCTTAGCCAGGAGCATTTTATCCCTTATTCACTAGTGGTAAATGAGTCAGATATGAGTTGGCCAGGAAAAGAGTTGCTTTACCCAAAATCTTAGTACAAAATGAGTCATCTCACTCCAAACACCAATATATCCTCCAAAATAACTGGCAAGAATTTCCTATAAAAAGAATCTTGCCTTCACCCTTTTCCATCCATTTAGTGCTCTGAGTTTTCTGATTTTTCAATTTCCTGTGTACTTATAATATTGTATTGCTAACAAAGGCCCAAGAACATTTCCACCTCTTTATCTCATTCTGAAAGTCATCTTTCCTGTATTGAGTAGGGGGACCATTCTAATAGTATTCCCCTGAAAAGAGTAAATGCTTTGGCTTTCAAGGGTTCTCCCTGACTCTCTCTGATGAAATTCATGCATGGTTCAATAAATATGCAAAAGCCAGTTCTAGAGGAATTTTTCTTTTCTTCCGCTGAAAAAGTGAGTTCAGAGCCACAGGAAATGTTTCAAGCTAAACCATTTTTCTTCCCGCAAGAAAAATCAATCAAAATAGATACAATCTCTCTAAAACTGATAAGCAAACATGAATCCAGGCCACAAGCTTCAACTCTGTCTCCGTGTACATCAGAACATGCCCATTCCCATTCTCTTTCTGCTATCACATAAAGTTTAAAAATCACTGTGAACTGAAGCCAGGGTTTAGTCCCTGTAGATTATCAACAGTCAAGCACACTATTTACCTGAGGATAAATAAGCATGCTTACAGAGCTCCAATTCCTGCCAAAGTGCTGAGATTTTTATACTACTTGGGGCTCATAACATGACTTATTATTCTTAATTATTTTAAGCTCTGCAATTTACTGTGTAAAATTACTTACAATTCATTTCAGGTCGGAATTTAAGTTCGTTTCTCTATATTAAATGAATTCTAAAGAATAGCTATGCTCCTTTTATATCCAGCACTAACAGATGTTAGTTTCCTCAGTTTTACAGCCCTCAGATGACAGACAACTAACTGTATTTGGCCTTGGGAATAATTGCAACACCTTTGGATTATGAACTTGGTTCATTCCTTAGCTGGGAACCGCAGGAGGTTAGTTCATATTATCAAAGATGTAAAATAAGTTTTCCCTTATGCTCCAGATGCTCATATGAAGATGCTTTCTAATACAATATTGTATAACTTTTTGTTCCTACTAGTAATCTGCTCTTTAAGTGGTTATGGCAAGAAAAAAAATAATTGCATAAAAATGAAATCTCTTATTCAATGTATCTCCTTCTTTTGACCAAAACAAGATGTTAAATCCATTAAACTCTGAATATCCAGTAAAAGCAAGAAAGCTAAAACTGTTCAAATTTGTGCAATCTTGGGAAAATTGCCAACTTATATACTAGTAGCAGGATCTGTGTAATTAATGGTGATGTTGTTGACGGAGGGAGTCCGATTTCATTCTCAGAAGCAATTTAAAAGTGCAAGCTGGCAGAGCTTTAGCAAAGCCTCACCTGATTCGTTTTTAAATTGAGGAAATGTAACTTTTAAGTCAGCCATAGAAAGCACCAATGTTAATGTACGTACATTTGTGGTGGCTTTGGTCACAGTAGACTTAAAAGACATTTTGAATGTAGTACAGTCTGTAGGATAGGATAATGAACACCAAAATGCACCAACTGACAAACATTTCTTAAAAGGAGAACAAGCAAACCCAATCTTAGGTTAACCTTATTTATTTTGCTCTTGAAAGCTATATTCATATGAAGACTAATTGAAGTCAACTCCTTCTTATCATAAAGTAAAATAAAGTCAGACTCAAGTGCACACATTCCTTTACATAGACTCCTTTGGAGGCAAATCCATTTTTATCCATTCATTGGACCTCAAAGACAGTCATATAAGGAGCTTGTATGTATTTAGGCTATCCAACTGACCAGCAATACCTCCAGCTTCTGCTTTCCTTTTTCCCCTTGTTATATCAGAAATTTCAAAATGGTGAGAGAAAGAAAAATAACATGTAGAAAAAATAGAAATAATGAGGGAATGAAGGCAAGCCCACAAGTATCTCTTTCCATAATATTCTGGATGGGATGCAGATGGATGGATAAATAAGGATGGATAATCTTTAATTATCCAACAAGGAGTGATTTTTCTCACCATCTATCTCATCCCCTTTATTTTTCTGTAAACTGCAACCACATGGTCCAGCTCTGTGTTTCCCATGAAGAATGAAACAGATGAATCCTTGATAGCTGACAGAATGCGCTGTGGCATATGTGGATTTGGAGAAGACAGGTAGTAGAAGTGGAGGAGACAGGTGAAGGAGAGCCTGGAGAGAGGTGCAAGAACGCTAACAATGAGCCTGGATGTTACTGACCTTAATGATTCCCCCATGTTGGATCCATACCTGTTGTCTTCTCGAGCAAAGGGCTGTTCCACATCCACTGTCAGGGAGGCCAGGGCAGAAACAGTCTCTGTTTCCTCCTGCAACTGAGCCCCAGCCAGAGCACAGCCCCTTGGCACAGCTACCATCCTTACCGACTTCCAGTATTTGCCTAGAAAAAAACATGTATCATACTTTATAGGAATTTTACTTAGAGCAGTGTTAATCAGAATACTTGTATAGGTCCAACTCAGAGTATCGTTAAGTTAAAATTCGCCGTGTTATACACAGTTGTAATTTGGTTTCTTAATTGTCATGATTAAGTCTTTTTCTCAATCTAAGAAGGCCAAGTTGTGAAGTGCTAATATTCCCAAGCCTGAGTCTCTCTCCCTTGCTCAGAAGGTAATAAAGTGAGGAATAATCCATGGTCTAATGAATTCACTATCAGACTGACAGCTGTTTCTGCAACTAAGTAAGCAAACTCTGGGCATCATGCCCCCTGGGAAACCCTCAAGAGACTGGGAGGTGGAAGTCTCATGGAGAAACTGAATGAAATAGTAACGTCAAATTGCTACTTGAGCCATTAACTTTAAAAAAAAAATGAAGTTGGAATATTAAAGAAAAGGAAAAGCCCAGAAATGCCAGCATGAATCAAATGGCAACTTTGCCAGAACAACCAGGTTTGTTAGTCCTGGATGTTCTTTATTTCTCAACCCCAGGGTGTGCACTAGAACAATAATTGATTTAAAACTTTAATATATGCATTGGCTGATGTTGGAATCCTTCCACACGTCATATGGATCTTTCTGTTTTTGAGGCAGGGAAGGAGAATGAGAGGAAAATAGGAGATCATTTCGTGAGAATATGCCAATGGGATAAATATGAAAGAGTAGAGTCAACAGACCCTAAGCTATTTCTTGTGAAGTGTCCAGTAGCCCCAAATGAAAGCAGGAGAATCTCCCTGGGTGCTGACACGACTCACCAGGTTAGAACTATCTCTGCAGCCTCACCAACTAGGCGGCAAGTTGGCATGCAGAGTTTGCTTACTTCCAAAAAAAATTCATTTAGAGTAGAAAAGGTAAATGGATGAATACTGGATTGGGAAGTAAGATAACTGGGTTCTGGACCGAGCTCTGCCACTGACCATCTTATCATGCTGGAAAGGCTCTCCAGCACTTTAATTCTGCTTCTCAAAGCAGGTGGATGGCCTCAAATCCCTTCCAGCTCTAACTAACATTTCGTGATTAGCTTTTTGTTATCTTATTGCTTCCCAAAGGAATGAATGTCACATTAGGGGAGGAGACCCAGTCTCCCCCTCTACTCCTCATGTCAACAGAACTTCCTGACATAGTTATCTAGGACTGCTTCACCTACTGTGATGACCTATTATGACCAGAGTCTGAGAATCATAAAGCTTTTAATTTGGACCAAAGGATAGCAATTCTAACTGTGAATGAACCTACAAACTAATACTTTTTGAAAGCTAAGGCTGTGCCAGATGTTGGAGACAAAAAGATACTTCCCTGACACCAAGAAATTCATGGTCTAGTTGAGACAGCACTTTTAGTTAACAAACAATGACAATTCTGTGTGGAAAAGGCCCATGTGATTCTGAGAGGAAATAAGTAGAATATATACTTATGATGACAGGAAGGCGAGAGAAGACTTGCCAGAAAAAATAACACTTGACCGAGTATTTGAAAGACCATCAGAAGTTAGTCAAGCGGAAATAGAGGGAGGTGGTGGTGGTGAGGTATCCCTGGAAGAGGAAATAGTGCATACAAATGTGCAGAAACTTGAGCCTCTGTGGTTTACCAGGGCACAAAGTCCACTGCTAGGCACAACTGGTACAGAAGAAAAGTCTGGAGTGTGATGAATGAGACTGCTGTGGTAGGCGTGGTCTAATTAACACACAATCTTGAATCACATGCCAATGATCTTGGACTTCAACCTGATGAGGGGTGGTAAGGGGCCATTTTAAGCAGAAGAGGCACAGAATCAGGTTTAAGTTTTTAAAAGATCCCTCTGGAGATATCATGGAGGATGGACTGGAAGGTGATAAGAGTGGTGGCAGAAAAAGCAATTTCACATCTTAGCAAAAGTCGAGGTGGGAAATGATGATGTCTAAACCAAAGGGAAGTGACAGAATAGAAATGAGGAGATGGACTAAAGAGAGGGGATGGGAGGTAGGCAATGGAAATGTATCTTGGCTTATTCTTTAATGCCCCTCTATCTCTCTCAACTTTGAAAGATGACCTTGCATTGACACAGTTCCATTCCAAGACCCTAATCTCTCTAGATCGCAATATCATTATAATCTTACCCAAGCTGGAGATGCTATATTCCACCTATAAGTGCATTAAGTTGTAATGTTTCACAAAATATTATTATTAAACATTATTTTAGCACATGATATTCACAAGCTGGGATGCTGGGTGTCATCCTTTCTTTTTTCTCTAGAGTGACTAATATGGGGCCTCTGACAAACAAACAACAGGTGGCTGGTAGTTTATGGGGTGAATTATTTTATGAACACTATAGGACAGAGAAATTAGCACTATTCAGCTCCTCATATGTGCCAAGGACTGTGCTAGGTGTTTTCACATTTATAATTTAATTCAGTACTCATGACAACTATGTAGGCAATGTTAAGTAATTTTTTCTAAGGTCACATGACTAGCAAGCAGAGGAACTGAAATCTTTACCCAGGTCTGCCTGCCTCCAAAATATCTCTTCCTCTGTACTCAGGTGTCCTCCTTTATTTAGTCCTCCTCTACACTCCTCCCACTACACATAAAAATACAAAAATAGACTCAATATATGAAAATCTCAACTTAAAAGAACTATGCATATTGCAAAGGAATTCCTCACTTACCAAAGAAATCATCTTTGGTAATAACAAGTTACTCTTGTTCCTTAGATTATGTGACTCAGTTCATCCACGTTTTATTGACTTTTATAGCATGGATTTATTGCACTAAGTGAGACAACAACGTTGAGACTAGTTCTTTCTACCATTCATTTCTCATAACCTTGTACTATTGCAAGTACCTGGCTCCCAGGTAAGTCATTGATGAAGCTATCATAAAACTGGAGACAAGTGCTCACTGAAGATTATGAATAAGAAGTCCATTGAAGACGGAGCCCTGAACTAAAAGACAAGGTTTTCAGATTGAAGACTCCACACTAGTCCCAGAGAAGTCATTTGGATCACTCTGAAGCACAATTTCAACATTTCTAAAGTGATAGTGGTGGCCTTGATGATAATGCAATGTCTTTTCCTGCTCTAATTCTAATTGATCACTGATCTCACATTACATATCACTCTTGGATATTAGAATAAACTTAGTATGCAGAAAATCTTACTTTTCTGTGAGCCTATGAATCCTTGAAGAGATCAGCAAATACTTACTTTTAGATAATATGGTAAGTGTAGAATAACCAAGGGCTTTAATTTTCAAGCATTGTACTTTTTCCTCAAGAAGAGAGCTCATGGCCATAGACAAAACAAACATTTTTACTCCCAAAACACAATCGGGACAGAAGGTATGAATCATTAATAACAATCTTTCAGCAGAATGACTGACAATGATCCTTTAAAGTTTAGCCTGTATGTGCGTGAGTAGTAAGAAAGATTTTAAATAGTTGAGACCTTTTGAATAAAACGTAATATGTGTAAAATATCCTGCTAAGTTAAGATTAAATGTTAGAATTTTGGCTTTCGTCCAAATGTATGAGGTTCCTGAGTCAGAAATAACCCAAAACTTTAAATTCAATATGGTCTCTGGCAAAGACTATAAAAACAATGGAAATATTCTACATTAATAACGCATTTATAGACCACTATCTCTATTTATAAAGGAGATAATTAAAATAGAAATGGATATAGCACAGACTGTGCAATATGCAGCCAATTCAAACCCCACAATTTATGGGTTATATTTTGACATGATGGGTAGAGTTTTTTTCTTACAGAAGCATATGCACAAGAAAATCGTATTGGTTATCATGGGAATAATACCCCGATTAGAACATAAGAGAAATGAACCAAAGTTTACTGCTAGAGTTTTCAGGAGCTGGTATTCATAAAATAAAATATTAGTAACCAGCCACCACTGGGTTGCTCTCCTAAGGCAATAAAACTGGCAAAAGAGAGGAGTTTTCCATTAAAATTGGACAGACAACCTCCCTCTTTGGTCATATCCTCTATCCTTATTCGTTTTTCCCACTATGTAAATCTTCCCACTTTCAGCGCTTTTTTTCTTGGACTATTCAGTCTTTATTATTCTGCATTTTTGTTTTGTCTGGTAAAGCTAAAGCAAAGAATAAATATAAAAGAAATGTAAAAGCTAGATAACAGAATGCAGACAGTCAGGAGTTAGAGATAGGGGCCATAGATGAAGTGTCATTGGGTCAGATAGGAGCCATAAGAGGATATCTTGCAGGTATTATGGAATCAGATGTCAGTGTAAACCAGATCGTTCTCGGTAATGAGCAACTTGGAAAAATAGGTAGTGGTTGACATATGAAAGTCTGTGTTAGAATTAACCCATCCACCAAAAGATTTCCCAACCAAAGTCCTTTGACACTTTGGAAAACTCCTGACCCTAGAAATCTCCCACATATATCATCATTTCGGGAGCCTTAGACTTGTTTCTCAGATTTGTTCTTGCCGTTAATGATGCCATGCTTTGTCATTACACACCATGTTCTCATAGGAAAAGAATCTGGTACTGGCCTAAACCTGTTCCTATCCCCTTAAGTCTTCAAGATTATTAACACTTGGGACTTACAAAGGACCTAGGTTCATGGATTCTCCAGAGCTCAGAGCTTCTTAATACTTTTTTAATATATATTTTTTAGCTAAATGGAGAACTTTACTGGGATCCAAAGCATTGTATATATGCAAAAATAAAGATATACTGAAAATTGGTGTATAAATAGAGTGATCAGGTAATTTTTCATCCAAGTTGGGATAATTTTGAGGTTAAAATGGGGCTAAAAATAAGACATGCTACGGAAACACTCATTTTTTGGTCAACAAATTATTTTCATCAGTGGACCTATAAAATAGTCCTATTCAAAAATTATTTTCACAACTAAAATTCATTCTAGAAAATAAAAATCTCATGACTTATGTATGCCAAACCACAATAACCAACTTCTTTATATTGATTATCTGAATATTAGAGAATAACATAAGCAGAATTATGATTGTTGGTAAATATTCACACATGTTAATCAGTTCTGTGGTTATATCTCTCACTGATAGAATATCATTGCTATTTTTTAATGAAGAATGCATTTTTTATTTCAATGTGGTCTAAATATTTTAGATTTTTTCATAAAATTGCCTGCAATCTTCTTCAAAGCAGAATTTTATGGTTAATAAATTTGAAATTGTGGTATCTGATTTACTCTTCTCAAAAGACTATAGTATTTTTGGTTGACAAATACCATCTCTACAAATGCAGTGCTATCTTGTAAGCTCAGGGCAATTTCTGCTAAACATGGAATATTTTCACTTCCAATTTTTAAAACATTGAAATGAATAACTATTTCATACCAAATATTTTCATGACTACTGTCTTTTTCCTCCTTTCAGAGTAGCTTTCTTTGGCAAACATTCTATATAAGCCAAACTTATCAAAAAAGTTTTTTCCATGGGGCTGCTCTGTTGGTGTAGTAGTTAAGTTCCTGCGCTTTGTTTTGGCACCCCAGGGTTTGCAGGGTTGGATCCCAGGCACGGACCTAGCACTGCTCATCAAGCCATGCTGTGGCAGCATCCCACATAAAATAGAGGATGATTGGCATGGATGTTAGCTCAGCAACAATCTTCCTCAAGCAAAATGAGGAGGATTGGCAAGAGATGTTAGTTCAGGGCCAATCTTCCTCAGGGGGAAAAAAAGTTTTTTCCATTTATGACTTTTCAAAGTTTTATTTACTAAATTTAGATGTTGCAAAATCAAATGACTTCTCAATTTCATTACATTCCAGAACAGAATATAAATTTATCCAGGCAAGAATAGGAGTCTTATCATTGATTCTATAAACAAATAGACATTTTTGAAAGCCTAGTTACAAAGTTTCAAAATCAAATCTTGTGCATGGTTTGAGTGCTTATCCTTCAATTTGTTCGTTTATTCCCTTGCCTTTATGGATCAATTTAAATGCTTTCCTTTTTGAAAACATTGTTTCCTGTAATTGCAATTCCTTAAAATCGTCCAAAGCTGATATTTTTGCTGCATTTCATGACTATTTTTTATCAGCTTCACTGAGGTATAGTCTGCAATCAATGAAACTGACCAATTTTAAGGGTAGGTCATGATGCATGTTGACATATGTGTGCAGTCATATAAGCACTACAACAATCAAAATATAGAATATTTTCTTCACCCCAAAAAGTTCCTTTTGGCCCGTTGTTATCAGTTTCTTACCCTCCTTCTTGGCCCCTGACAATGACTGAAATTCTGCCACTGTACTTTTGTCTGTTCTAGAATTTCATATAAATGGAGCCATACATTATATAGTCCTTAATATCTGGCTTCTTTCACTTAATACTATGAAATTCAAAAGATTTCTTTTTTATAATTGAATAAATTTGATGTAACATTGAGTAAATTTAAAATGTACAGCGTGTTACTTAGATACATTTATATATTAAAAGATTTCTTACCTTTATCTTATCATCTCTATTCTTGTTTCTTTGTATGTAATATGATTTTTCTTTTCTTCTGGCTACTTTTAAGATTAGATTCATTATGATGTTCCTCAGTGTGATTTTATTCATATTTATTCTGCTTGAGATTGATTGAGTTTCTTGGATCTATGGATTTGTAGTTATTATCAAATTTTTAAAACCTTTTTCTATTATTTCTTTTAATATTCCCCCCACTGCCACCTTTTCTGGGACTCCAATTACAGGAATGTTAGACTGATTGATGTTGCCCAATATATCTCTGATACACTATTTTTTCAGTCTTTTTCTCTATTCTTCACTTTGGATAGTTTCTATTGCTTCTTCAGTGTCACTGTTTTTTATTTGTTTGTTTGTTTTTGTCTTCTGTAGTATATAATCTGCCATTAATTCTTCCAGGGTGCACACTGTTTTATTTCAAAAACTTTTCATCTCTAAAACTTTCATTTGCAAGTTTTTTATGTTTTTCCTTTCTCTATGCATCATGCTTGCTCTTTCCTCTTCACACTGGAAGTAACTATTTAAGATTCTTGGCGGCTAATTCCATAATACCTTGCATTCCTGGGTCAGTTTCTATTAAGTCATTTGCCTTGTGGTTCTAAGTCATATTTTCCTACTTTGTTGCAGGCCTGGTAAATTTTCATTTGGATGTCTCACATTGTTAACGTGAGCATTTTTGGTTGTTGAATTTTGTTGTCTTCTTTGAAAGTGTTGGATCTTGTTCTGGCATGGAGTTCAGTTACTTGCAATCAGTATGATCCTTTTGAGGCTCGCTTGTACTCTTTGTTAGAGTGGTTCCAGGGCAGGCTTTAGAATAAGGCTAATTTAGCCCTACAACTAAGTTGAAATCTTTGTGATATCTCTATATGATGTCTTGTACATTATAAGGTCACTTCACTGGCTACTGGGAACGCAAACTATTCCCAGTTTTGTGTGAACTCCTTGGATTGTTTAACCTAGTGTTTTCCATTGGTTAGTTCCCCAGCCTTGTGGAGTTTCACGTCATACATGGAAAGATAAGTAAGACAATGGTTTAAGGAAACTCCAATACAGTTACACAGAGCTAGTTCTCTGTGCAGCAACTTCATGTCAAATATTCTGCCTCACAAATTCTAGTCACTTCAATCTTCCCAAACTCTGATCACTTATCTTCAACTCAGAGAAAATTTGGATTCTCCTTCCCTAGGCTGCAGCCTGGAAACTGCCTCTCATCAGTAAGCTTAGGCAATTATAGAACTCATTTTGTTTTTTCTCTTTCCCTGTTTGTTTCCCGCTGGGATCACAGGCCTCCACTGTCCAATGTCCAAAAACAGTGTTCTATGTTTTTCTGGTTTTCTTTTATTTCTGATAAAAGGACAATTCCTATAGTAGTTACTCCTTCATTTGTGGGGGCCAGAGGTCTATTTATTGAATATTTTGATTAATGAATTCTAACTGATTACAAAAAATGTAATCAAAATTTTAAAAACTCATTTACAAAACAGTTCAATATTACTATAGAATAATCATCTCAAACATTGCTAATGTATGGTTGATAATGGGCAGCAAAGAGAGAAATTTTATACTCCCACGCTGAAGTTTTTTTTCTTTGTCATCGATATCAGCTATATTTCAAAAACCTTGTATTTCATTTTTCACCCTAACTGTGTTTACATAAAAGTATTTGAAATCTTGAGAACAATAGCTTAAATTTTCATTGATAGACTATCAAGCCTGTTTTTTAAAGGAATTTTTGAAAAGTTTATTAAATTTATAATTACATTTCATTAAGTTATTTATAAAAATTTAACGATTTTTGTGTACTCCATAACTAATACCACATACATTTCTGTTCTTTAAGATTGAGCTGTGCTCCATCAAAATTTAGATTTGCATATTAATACAAAATCAAATGATTTTATTGTCATTGTTGAATTTTCACTGTAATAGCATTCAGAATAATGCCCTATGTTTCATTTTTGACAGATTTATTTCCAAAAGCTTTACTTTGATTCCATGAATTGAATGAAAAATATCATACCATTATTAGAATTAACTGATTTTTCTGTTTGAAGCACCTAAGGATACTGTATCATTTAACCAACAGATTCTTCTTGGGAAGTCAATAAACAGCAACTATGTCCTCACTTTGGAGCTTGAAAAAGAACATTTGAAATTGAAAATTCATTTAAAGAATTTAGACGCATAGTCATTTTATCTGAATAAAAAGTCATACTTCATAGAGTGATACTTAAATGCACCTTCTGCAACTGCACTTATTAAACTGTTCTGTTTGCCTTAATTTTTTTTGTTCTTATTAATTACTAAATTTTAAAGTAGATACTGCTATTGATTCAGCAACATTGTGTCTTCAATGTTCATGTCACTCATTATATCACTACGTTCCCATGATGAATGATGAATATTGACAAACATTTTGTGAAAGTTACGTGTTCACTATCAACTTTCTTGGGAAATAACAATTGAGTCTTTTAGCAAATACTAAGTTTTTTAGTAGCAAACTAAGTTTTTTAGCATGCACATTTGTTTTTAAGCACGTTTCAGCCAACAGTGTTCATAGTAGAGTTAAAATATGTAATTAGCAGGGCCGGCCGTGGCCCAGTAGTTAAGTTTGTGCACTCTGCTTCGGCGGCCCAGGGGTTCATCAGTTTAGATCCTGGGCGCAGACATGGCACTGTTCATCAAGCCATGCTGAGGCGGCGTCCCACATAGCACAACCAGAGGCACTCACAACTAGAATCTAAAACTATGTACTGGGGGGCTTTGGGGAGAAGAATAAAAAAAAAAAAAGATTGGCAACGGTTGTTAGCTTAGGTGCCAATCTTTAAAAAAAAAAAGTGTAATTAGCCATAAAACAAATAAATATTTGTGGAATTGCAATGTATAATAATTGACAAAACCTCTGTAGAAAAAATATTCAGAGTGTAAATGCTGCATGCAGGATTGCTCCTTCTCTATTTCTTGAACATATATTATCCACATCTAACTTCTGATTCCCCATGTTTCCCCCAATCTCACCTTCTGGCAGCTTGGTGGCTTCATGCAAGTCACAAGCTGTGGCTACAGCACACCTGCCTGGTGCACCAGGTGGCAGCAATGTTGAATACTTCTCCCTCCACCTCCCAGAACAAAAATTTAGGTGTCCTTTACAACTCATGTCTTGGCTGATGTCTGTTATTTCAATACCCCATCCAGATACCACTTGTTTTGGGTTTTTCATTTTTCAGAAACCAAATTGATCCCACATCTTGTTTTTGCAAATAAAGTTATATTGAAACAGAACTCTGCTCATTACACATTGGCTATGGCTGCTTCCTTGCCACAATGGAAGAGTTAAGCAGTTGAAACACAAAGCTTTATATATTTACTACCCAACATTGTACAGAAAAACTTTGTTGACTTCTGGTTTAGAGCAAGGAGACTAACATGCCCTGTTTTGTAAAAGATAACTCTGGCAGCACTTTAGAGAATAAATTGGAGAAAGCAAGAGTGTATGTTCATAAACCACTTTGTAGGATATAAAAATGGTCCAGGAGAAAGATGATGGAAGTCTGATTTGGGACAGTGGCCATGGAACAGCAATAACTGGATGGATCAATAAAATGTTTAGTGAGTACAACAAATAGGATGGGGTAATAGAGTGGATGTAGACAGCAATGAACAAACAACATGAAGGATAACTTCTAGATTCTTATCTAGCAAAACTTGAAGGTAGAGGGGTGCCATCTACTTGGATCAAGAAACCTGGGAAAGGTTGAGGTTTGGAGCAAAAATAATGACAGTGGCTTTGGACATGTTGACTAGATGTGCTTTTGTGATATCAAGGGGGAAGATGCTGAGCTAGAAGTTTAATAAACATCTAGAACTCAGATCTGAGGTCTGAGCTGCAGATATAAATTTTTGGAGTTATCCAAGTAGAGGTGACTGTGAAGTTATGGTCTGGGACAAAAACAACATGCCTATGATATGCAATGAGAGTGTGCTTTACATGTAATTTCATATAATTCAAAACTACTTTATAAGATAGATTCTTTCATTTTCCTTATTTACCGTGAGAAAACTGAAGTAAAGAAGACTGAAATAACTTATCCATGCTGCACACTCAGGAAAAGAATATATAGTGTGAAAAGGATTTAGGTAGAGGATGATGGGCTCATTAAGCAGAGATTCTGCATTTAATGTTGCAGCTAGGGGAGTTGGGAAGGGCTCTAATAGTTCATTTGTTTGGTTGGCTAAAACATGCACCAAAAGGTGGCCCATAGTAAATGATTTAGAAATGTTAGACCCACCTTGGTTTAATGAAGAGGAAGGAATTCAAAGACTTAGGAAGATTGGAATGTTAAAGTGAATTTGTCCTTTATGATCTACTCACCCACACTGGGAGGGTCCAGAAGACATACCTTTCATCATGACTGGGAGAAATAAATTTGTGAGGGAAGTCGTGGCATCCTTGAAGAGCCTTGTGGTTGCTCATTTCTGTAAACCATAACTTACAGTGGGAAGTGTGGTCACAGAATTGGGAAACCTAAATGCAATGGGAGTAATAGGATCCCAGGATGGCAGGGGCCAAGTGGCAGCATTCAATTGCTAAAGGCAAGGTGGACATGGTTACCATAATGGACAGCAGAGTCGCAGCAGCTGTTTTGATACGATGGTGGAATGGCCTTTGGACAACTCAGTTTCAGTGCAAGCTAGGTGGTAATATCTTGCGAGACTGGGCAAGGTTCTCCACAAGGATGTAGATGCGCTAGACCATCATACAATATACTGTGCTGCTTCTCCCATATCCAGGATTTATGTGTCCAGGAATCAAGGGGTGGAAATGGGAGTGGCACCACTCACTATTGTATCTAGTGAGCCACTGAGAAAATTTTGCTTCCTGTTCCTGTGACCTTATGTTCTGCCAGTCTAAAGGTCTTAGTTTCAAAGGGAGGAAAGGTTCCTTCAGGAGACACAATAATGATTCCATTGGACTAGTGGTTAAGACTGTTGCCCAGCCACGTTGGACTTCTCATGCCTTAGTTTCTATAATTGCGCTATGGTTATGTAAGATGTCAACATTAGGGTAAGCCAGGTGAAGGTTATAGGAGAACTCTGTATTATATTTGCAACTTTTCTCTAAATCAAAAATTATTTCAAAATAAAAAGTTTAATAAAATCGCTTTTTAAATCTAGTGGTAGAAATGCCACTGGTGACCATAGTGAGACTGCAACTGATCAGAGTGGTTTTGACAGGGATTTGAAGCTGAGAAAATGGAGATAACTAGAGAGAAACAGTCTTCAAGACTTTGTTCCTGAAGGGTTTGGAGAGCAATAGGATGGTAAATTAGAGAAGGAGTGAGGTTGCTGGAGTTTGTTTTTAAGATGGAAAGGATTTTAGGGTGTTTAAATGTTGATGAGAATGAACAGTTCAAAGAAAGGAATTTGGTAGCTACAATTTACTCTAAGTAAGGTTTGTTGCTGAGATTGAGAGGAGGTGAGGTGAATGGAGGTTTGAGGAGAGTGAAGTTTGAAAGAGTAGTTTGAGAGGCAGGGTAAGATGGTCTGAGAAACACAGTAGGATTATAATGGGCCCATTCGAGTTTGGTGACCATAAATTTACAGGAGGCCAAACTGCTAGGATCCATGACAATCGTGAGAAGATCTGTTTGTTTAGGTCAAATGTTTGAGAAAGTTCTTTGTAGAATACATCCAGGACTGAGATTTTATTAGATTAGTAAAGTGGAAGGGCAAGATTTTTAAGGCAGACTGAAAGTTAGAAGGACAAATGAATTTAAGTGTTTTTAAGCTGGACATAGAAAGAACTGAAGGAAAGGGATAATGATTTAGGAGAAATGATGAATTAAAATAACTGCAATACAATAAGGAGTTTTAGGTGTGTGGGTCAACAATTCTATGGCATATGGGTCTGATACATCCCTCTCTGGCAGAGACCTATCTGCCAGTACTGGCTTAGGATTCAGTTTTTTCAGGTGTGTGAAGGGATGGTCATCAGTAACAGATGGTCATCTGCTTTCCAGGTTCCTATTATTTCCTTTCTCATTCTTTATCCCTATAAATATATGTCTTAAAAACAAAACAAAACAAAACTCTCTTTATTATTATTTTAGTGACATTCCATAAGGGAGTGAAAGTAAATGAGTATTTTTAATCTATTATAATTTCTTGACAATAGTGCCCTTCCTCCTTTGTAACCCCATTATAAGGCTTATTATTCTCATTTCTCTTTTCTACTGACTTTCCCTAGTGGCTTGTGATTTTATTTGATTTTATTCATGTATTTAAATATGTATATGTTTATTTACTTGAGCTCATATTTTGTTGAACTTGATCTCTGCATATACAGAAAGTCTAAATTAGGGATACTTTCCTCCAGAAAGGAATTTCATTTGCTTCCTCCAGAACCCAGGAATGGACAAGGAAAAATGCTCTTTAGTACCCATCCAGTCACATCCCCAATTCTGATGCAGAACTTAGGCTTTCTTGTGCAGTTACAGCACTGATATCATCATTGGCCCCAGGGATACTCTCTCTTTCGTGTTACTTACTGCTCCCTATTAAATTTCAGCTTATGTTTTCTTTTTTCCTCTCATTCCCTTACATTCTAGCAAGCCCAGTAATGTATTAAAATAGTCTGTTTTAATGTATGTAGAATATTCTACATTTTAGGAGAGGTCTATTCTAGTGTCTATGCTGGGATACTCGGAAGTAGGAAGTCTGGTGGAACTCTGTTCTTATCTGTGAAATGAGGTGGGAACAGGAAAGCCATGCGCCTTAACAGAAAGAAAATGGGCTTTGACAGCACAGCCAGACCAGGGTTCAAGTCTTGGTTTTACTGCTTAGTAGTTGAAAGACCTTCAACAAGCGACCTAAACTTATTAAGCCTCAATTTATTCACAAACAAGATGAGGAAACTAACTATGCATTGGAGAACTGTGTGAGGACTAGGGATAAATACATAAATACCTACCAAATAATGGTCCCCAAACCTGACTTTTAGCATACCCTATTTCAGTGAATGGTATCTCGCGAGTGTGTGAAGCTCACGTGGGTTCTAAGAGCTGAGTATACAACCACAAAGCATTCCTATTCTTAAAGAGTTTTCAGTCCTAGAAACATGCATAGGTCTATTTATTCTCTTGGTTTGATTAGTTTTGCCTTTGTAGAAACGTAAGTGAAAGAAAACTCATAATTACAGATGAGCTGGAATAAAAAAAATTTCCAGACAAGTTAAGTCTCTAAGCAGATGGCAGATTTTCCTTTTTATTCTGGTACATTCTAGTATTAGTACTCTACCAAACAATAATGAGAGTCTCAACATTTCAAGAGAATGGCTAATTAGAAGTTCAAAATCAACTTTGAAAAAGCCATGTGTACAAGTTTGACCTGGCTCTGATACAAGTAAGGGTTGGCGGGGTTAATAGTGGGAAAATGTCTAACGCTGCTTTTCTTCAGCAAAGGTCTGCCTGGCCCAGGGCTGCAACGTCAAGGCCTCTGTCTAAAGCCAAAAAATCTATGACAAATAGCAGCTCACACCTGACAACAGTCAGGGTTTTAAACTCAACAGGGCAGGGATTTGAAATTCTGCCAATTCTTGCATTTTTTTGTGATTAGATGTATTTTGCAAGTTTACAAGGGGCTCCGAAGTGGATTCATAGCTCCACGGCTCCTTGTAATTTGGTACTGTCCTTCTAGAACTGCCTGTGGCTAAACCTCAGTTAACCGGAACTTCCAAAACTCCAAATCTTCAGTTAAATTGGTTATTTTTCTAAACATGTTACTTTTGGAAGGAATGGGAAAAAGTATACACAAAAAGTGCAAAAGGAATGAATTTATTTGTGACATAGACTGCTTGATTTAGGATCTTGCCTTTGGACACATTAATCGTATGACCTTGGGGAAATTAATTAACCTAGATGTGTCTCAGTTTACTTGGCCATAAAATGGGAATGAAAATAGCACCGACCTCATAGGGTTGATTAAATGAGTTAATCTGTATTCACCAGATTGCTTAGAACAGTGCCTAGAACACTGAAAGCACTCAACAATTATTATTTTCTTATTTGCTAACAGCTTACAGGGTTTGAATTGTATAAATAATTTCATGCAATGTCCTTTCATAACCTCACTGTAGTGAAAAACTGATGTCTAGGATGATACCACCTTCCCCCAAAACTTCAAGCCTTTCAATCAGCAAAGTTTCTTTTCTTAAGTCTAATATTCTTCATTCTCCCTTTCAAACCTTTTCTTCTTCCACTGTTCTCTATCAGAGGAGGTGACATCACCATCTACTCAGTTGTCAAAGCCTGAAACCTATAAATCACTAATCCTCTCCATGCCAATTAGTTACCATACCATGCAATTCTACTTCTGAATTAAACGGCTCACATTTGACAAGAAGCCCTGCTAAATCTCCTATCCTTACTGCAGGCCTAGTGATCTTTTGAAATGCTGGTTTGATCATATCCCTTCCCTGCTTGAAATAAATCCCCAAACCCTTATGAGTTAAAAGCCCCTTTCCAAAATGGTGGATATCTCTTGTTCTTCTCCCCTGGATCTCAATAAGATGGACATGGAGGAGAGAGGAAAAGAGATAGAGATAAGAAAAAAGGTAGAAAATCAAAATGAAATAAAGGTCAAAAAGAGAAGAAAAACTGAGCGTGGGTTAGCATTTGGGTGTGGAGTCAAGAAGCTAATGAAGCTTGTGACCTGATCTCTGCAGCACATGTTGCAATACGGAGAAACAACCCTTTAATCTGTGTGCATGACGTCAAAATATTGGACAATTTCCTCACAACAGGAGATGTATACAAATTCCTTTCAGCTTAGAAACAATTTGGATTTTTTCCTGGATTGATGGATACGCCCCTTCTCCTTGGGAAAGAGCTAGGTAAAGGCTATTATAGTAATGGGAGGAGATGGCTGAGAATGGCATTTCACATCGAAGAAGACAATGCTTGCTATCTTTAAAGAGAGATTTATCTTACTTTAAAAGCTTTTTCCAATAATTACTATCCAGATCTCTTAATCACCAAGAGAACTGAATAGCACTTACTCTGATCACCCACTCTAATACAGCATCAACCATGTTTGTATTTTATTTTACCAACTAAATAAATCTCTCTAATGGAAATAGAGTAGAAATGAAATCAACAAAATTAGCACTCCTTTGTTCATTTCTAACATTGGTTGTTACTTCTCAGGGTAATTTCCAGAACAGCAGGTATAATGATTTTATAAAAAGAGGAAGAGGAGGAGGAGGAGAAGGAGAAGGAAAAAATAGTAGTGGGAAGAAGGGGAGGAAGTCATTCACTCAATAACACATATACAAAACATAAATTAAGCACAGTTCTGACAAGGAGTAGGTGTCAACTATACTTGTCTACGATCACCCAGAGAAAACTTGATTTCATTTTTATTTCTCTCGAATGGGTGAAAGGTTGTGCTCTGCACATTATAGGTGCCTGAACTACGTGGATAGCTGACTACCTTGTAGTCAGCTACATATGTACATGGTATATTCTCCTGCAATCAGAAAATAATATCCCTTTCCATAGTGGTCTGAAAAGTTGGATAAATTCAGAGGAGCATTAATTCACTTCTCATTGCCCTAAATAATACTGTGTGTGTGTGTTTAAAAAAATAGAGATTTTCCATACTGGCAAATTTTATATGCAGGAGACATGGATGTTGTTCCTCCATTTATATAGAACAAATTTGACAAGAACATACAGTGACACTGCAAATACTGTCCCTCCTCATTCTGGCCTATGTCACCATTTTGCTGGGGTTGGCATAATAAGGAATTCTAAGAAGACCCCAATCCAATAGACAAGGAAGAATCCCTGGAGTGGGCAAAAGATAAAAGTGGGAGTGGAGGAGGAAATTCCTACTGTTCTTTTATGATTCTGCTTCTTATTTCCCATTTTGTTGCCACAGCCGCACCAACTTAGAAAAACAGTGTGGTGATATGCCATGTCATTCCTCTTGAAATTCCTCAGAAAAGTTAAACGTCTTGCTCATCGTCACATGGCTGGTGAGTGGAGAAGAGGGTTATACTGGAATTCATATCACTTTTAAATCTTCTACACTAGTGTTTTTCAACTTATCAGCTGCAAACCGCTGGAGGGTTGCAGCAAAATTTTAAAAGAATCCTCAGATCCTTATGCACATATATATTTTCTTGATCCATGAATCAAAAGATACTATGATTATCACTATTATCATGCAGGAGGTCTATAAAATTGGTTGACACTTAAAAAGAGTACTCTTTTTGCTAAAAAATTTAAATAAATGAAAAGAAACCATGGTTCTCTACTTGTGGTTTTCATATTTTTGGGTTTCACAGATCAATATCAATATCATTCGTTATATGTTTTTAGAACTTAAAATTATAGTCTTTCAAACTAAATAAATTTAGTTTTATGGAAAACTCACTTCATGGTTCTTCCCTTCAAAATCAGTGAAAATGTTATCATGGGCCAACACTGGTGTGAAAAATGGCATTTGGAAACCTCTCACTATGCTATGCAGAAGAAGGGAAGAGTTTAATGGACTCTGTAAGTTCTTAGGATGGGTTTCGGGAAAGGAAACGTACATATGAGGATCCTTTGTCCTTCTCTGGGCTGATTCTTACCTGGCATCACTTGTTGGTGATTATAGCTGGCTAGCCAACCACTAGATTCAGCTCTGAGAACTGCCACTTCCAAGCTTAGCAATGGAAATGGTAGCTGACAAGTAATCTATGTTCTTCCTAATTTAGAAATGATTCATCATTGTGGGTTGTGAAAGAGAGAGAAGAAATGGGCTTTCATACATTTTGCCTGCTCTTCTTAATCCATTCTGCATGGGCTAGCCAAGGAGCATAATTACCTAGGCTAGTTAACAAAACCAATCTGAGCCAAGAAAAGAATGTGGCAAATATTGACAGACTGTTTGACTCATTCATTCAACAAACTTTTGCAGAGCACCTACTATGTACCAGACATCATGCAAAGGGTACAGCAATTAAAAACAAAGAACATCGGCATAAACAATGTCTGCCATGAAAACACACGGGAAATATACCCAATGTAGAATAGGGATGAAGGGGGATTCATAGATGGCTTCCCAAAAGAGATCACATCTGAGCTAACTCTTGAAAAGTTAATAAGGGTGAGGCAGAAGACTTTGTTAGCAGAGAGAACAGCATGTGCAAACATGAAGCTTCTTGACCATGATGCCCTTTCGTCATCTCAAAGATGGTTGGTCTTTGTACACATCCACCATCTTGAGATGAAACCAGTCTCTGACCTGTCAGGAGGGGTCTTTACCTGTCAGGAAAAATGGTTGCCCTGCTGTTACCTTGTAAGGCCTTTTCTTCTCAACTAAATGAGTAACATAAACAAGGACAAGAGGGATGAGCCTGCTGCAAAATACTCACACACATGTGGCCAGGCAAAGGGCCAATGCTAATCACAGTCTCCAGCACCTGCATACCCTCAGCTGGGGGGCTCAGTTCTCAAAGAGAAATTCACATAAGGCCTGTCAGCACCTTGCTGTCTGTCTTGGGACAGGGCTGTCTAGGAACTTGCCTGAATGTTTCCCACATGCTACAAGGCCTGCTTCTCAACATTTACATAGTTTCCTGATATTGTAGTTCAAAATTGTAGCACAAAAGAGTTCTTCAGAACCTGGGCTAGGAGATAGGCTGAAATTCAAACACCTCCCGAAGTTAAAAGGAGGCACCTGTGTGACACTCAGAGGCATACGAAGAGGAGATTCTCCTGTTAAACAAAGGCTACCTGCACGGCTGACTTCATAAACAAGCAACCTGTGCAGTCACACAGGGCCTCATGTTCAGAAGGCCCTCATGCTTGGTTCAATGCTCTGCTGTCATCTTCTTGAAATTATCAACAATTTTTTAAAAAGGAAGCATTCACATATTTTCATTGTGCACTGGGATACAAGTGATGTAGTGAGTCCTGACTACTTTTCCCAGCAAAAGGGAAATGGAAAGCCCAATCAAGAACCTGGAGTTCTACAGGAGCACTTGAAATGGGAGAGTAGTGGGTTATAAAACAGAGAAAAGTAGGGCCAGCCCTGGTGGCCTAGTGGTTAAGTTCAGTACGGTCTGCTTCGGCAGCCCAGGTTTGGTTCCCGGGTGTGGACCTACACCACTCTGTTAGCAGCCATGCTGTGCTGCTGGCCCACACACTAAAAAAACAGACGAAGACTGGCACAGATGTTAGCTCAGGGTGAATCTTACTCAGAAATAAAAAAAACAAAGGAAAACAGAGAAAAGTAAAAGAGTACAACTTTACAGCTTGTAAGGAAATCTAGCATTGTTTGCTATGCCAGGAGCCCATAATTTAAATTTTCTAAGCTATTATGAAGTTTGTCTGAAATATGCATATTATTTTACTGTTTTATGGCCCTTAGGCAGCCCTTTTCTGTTTCTTTAGTCAGGAAGAGCAGCTCCAAACACACACAATTTAAGAACCACATAAAAATGTACTACACAGTGGTCAAAGCCACAGTACTGAGCCACATGGTACTGATTTTTACCCCATGTCCCAAATGGTGAGAGATCACTCTTATCTCATGTTTTTCTTTCCCTTTACAACCTCAACCCACCATTCAGTTCCTGCTCAACCACAATTTGAATTCTCCTAGTGGTGATGCTACTATCAGTCTTTTTGGTAAACATTTTTTTGCATCACCAGCACCTTGATTTTCATCAGGACCGGCTACATAATTTGTGAAGCCCAGTGCAAAATGAAAAGGTGGGCTCCTTATTCAAAATTAAGTAAGAACTTCAAAGTAGCAACAGTAAGAGCATTAAACCATGCATAGGGCCCTTCTAAATGTGGGACCTATATCACTGCACATACTGAATGCCCATGAAGCCAGCCCTGATTCTCATTGGCCAGAATCTGGTCATGTACCCATCCCTTAACCAATCACTGTTAAAGGGGTTGACTAGTTTACCCTTACACTAAGAACAGCTCCAGGGGAGCTGGGCATAAATTCATTTTCCCCTGAGTTGCATGGTGTCTCATGGCAAGGATTCATGAGTGAAACCAGCCTTCTTTTGAGTAGAACTAAGGAAGGCATGGTTGCTGAGCAGCCAACAGTTCCCATGACACCATATATCCATGAGTCAGAAGGAGGAACTCTTCTCCAGAAGCTTGCTTTGATGCAAGCTTGGTTCCCTAGGGCCTTGAAGAGTTATTCAAATCCTTCCTACTCAAATCTGCCTATGCTCAATTCCCAGGCTCCCATGCACTTTACACCTCTTCCCTGCTGCCAATCCTTCCTGTAGGTACATGAAGGTACATGAAGATATGATTCCTGTCCTCCTATGATTATCATCTTATTAAGGAACCATGACTAACCACAAAATACACAAAAACTCAAGTAATAGAGAAATCTAAAATAAAAGAACACTAATTAAAATGCACGTTAGTGCTGAGAGTTTCTAGAAGTATTGGATTAACAAGCGCTGGGTAGATGTTTCAATAGGAGTTTAGGAGGAAATGGATTTTTAAATGGGGGAAACGGTCAGTGTTGGGTGATGTGAAATGAATTTTGGAGCAGAAGACAGTGATGCACAATCCATAGTGGCAGAATTCTCATACAACAAGCTTTGATAGCAGAGCGAATCATTTTCAAGAGTCAAACACGTTTGTTGTCTAGAGCAGACTGCCACTGTTAGTGGTGAATGGAAAAATGACAGGCAGCAGAAAGTCGTTACTAGGAAATTAGATCCAATGCAAAATGCAACAGTACAGTTTCTGAAGATATACACAAACTATGATTTTTCACACCTATGTGAAAAGTGAGTCCTGTGCTCTATTATTCCCCTTCATGCTTTCATGTTAATTTGTGCTTGATTTCAGTGTGTGTGTGTGTGTGTGAATGTGTGTGCATGCATGTTATCATCTAGCCACTAGATCACCAGGGAACTGTATGTGTGTGAATGTTATCATATAAAAAGAATAACTCTTGACAAAGTAACAGCAAGTGAAGGGAAGTGGATAGTAAAAAGTCACTGACTGTCCCTGCTTTGTTTAGTTGGTTTTTAATTGTGTGGCTTTCTCATTAACTTTTTCCTCTCTTGACAAACTTAAAACCAGTAAATGATTGCTGAATTCCAACATCATTAGGAGATAACTTAACCTTAGTTAAGACTAGACAATATAATTACAATTTCTTTATTAATTTCATCGTTCTAGGTAGATGCTTAGTGGTAATAATGGAAAAAAATCCAAATACTTGGAAAATATGAGAAAAACAAGATTTTAAATCTAGAGTCTCTGAGCTATGTTATTAATGTAAGATAAGATTGCCACATTAAGAGCAAGGCAATAATGGGGCTGGCCCCGTGGCCGAGTGGTTGAGTTCGCGCGCTCCGCTGCAGGCGGCCCAGTGTTTCGTTGGTTCGAATCCTGGGCGCGGACATGGCACTGCTCATCAAACCACGCTGAGGCAGCGTCCCACATGCCACAACTATGAAGGACCCACAATGAAGAATATACAACTACGTATCAGGGGGCTTTGGGGAGAAAAAGGAAAAAATAAAATCTTAAAAAAAAAAAAAGAGCAAGGCAATAATATAGGTATGAATACATAATATGTGCAAATTATAGTAACTAAATTTTTCTTATATTTGAGAAACTCAAATATGTTTTTCATGTGCTCTAATTCTCAATGTAAGTTTAATTAGTTGTACCCGATTAGAAATTTAAAAAAAAACAACTTTAAAGACATACTTTGAATTTCAATGATCTTCTGTAAAGAAATAACGGCATTCATATTCGGGGTTTGCTGGAGAATATCTTCTGCAAGTGGCTCCAGCTGCAAGAATAGGAGATAATAACGTGAGCAGAATGACTTTATAGTAAGTCTGACAGAAGCAAAGCAAATTGAAACAACCACCCCCCCATAAAAGCTTGCTCTAAGAACTAGTTAACATTTTCCTGATATCACTTCTAAAAGTTTAACCAGTTTTATTTTCTCTTTTGCAGCCATGTAATTGAATTCCAAGGGGCTTTTCTATTGGTCACAAGACTAATCTATGAAGCCCCTGAAGCAGGTGCATGTCTGTGTATTATTCATTAAAAATCTGAGTTATTTGTGTAATTTTTGTAGGTTCCTCACAAAACAAATTCCATCATGTCTGTATATGCAGCTGGGCCCTGCAAACAAAATCTCAGGGAAGTTGCAGTAGACAGACAGTGAGCAGTGTATTATTCATACATTCGCAGAGTTTTTACATCTAACCACCTTACACTTTCAGACACTTCATGGTAGAAAGCCACAAGACACAGCTACTCTTATTTAATTGCTATTGAATACGTGGTAGAGAAAATGTTCAAATAAAACCAAAGGTAAAATAATTGTACATTTTCATTTAACTTCAACTGTATTCATAACTACGCAGATGTCCATGTGGAAGTACAGGACAAATTCCTGTCTTGCAAATCTATCAGGATCTTCTGGAATTACACTGATTTTTCACGGAGAATCTCAGAAAACATTGCTTTGCAAGAAATGAAGAGGAGCTTTAAGTAATTTATGGAGGGTTTTGGCAGAACTAAATCTGATGATGCATCCCTGGGAATACATTGGTGATGTAGCTGGAGTAGCGGCAGAAACTACATAGCCAGGACACTTGCAAACAAAATAGCTGTCCAGCTATGGTGACCCAGAAAGCAAGGAAAGTAAGAGTAACAAAGGGATTAACAAAAAAGGAGTTTTCTTAGAAAATTTATAGTTAGTAGTCTCAAATATAAACTGATGGTCCAACTATAGTAGGACACGAATTGGAACTGATGTCACTAGACGTTGTACTCATCTATGTCTCTTCATCTGTAGTAAAAGACTCAGGGATTTCAAGTTTCCATAGCATATGTGAGTGAATCTTCCCCCAGGGTCTCTCTGAATTGATTATTCTATACTTCAATCATGGAATCTAAAACAATAGCACCTTTCTTCCAGATGCCATAGGATAAGAGACTAGCTCAGGGATATTTATATATGGGTAAATTCACTAAATATAACTTTCCAGAATGTTTTTTTTAGCTGCCAAAGAAAAACCTTTAAAACATCAAAAGGTTTATTTGCAATACAGTTTGGCGAGAGGAAAAAGAAAAAAAACACCAGTGTCAGTGAAAGGTTCTGCAATCTTAAACTCTTAAATTTTGTTAAACTCGTTTTTTTACATCTGGTATGTCAGATAGTATCTTCAAGAATATGTTATCCTAGCAACACCCTCTTAACTCAGAGGAACTAATGAATCATAAACAGAAGGTTACTTGGAAAACTCTTACTCCAGAATTAGACAGGGTTGAGTTACCTTGCTCATAAATAATCTTTCCTTTCACTTCTGTCTCAGAGCTCAGAAAAATGTTTTAATAGAAATCAGGTAGATTTTACTAATAAATGTTTTGAAACATCACTCTATGTTAAAATACTTAAGAACAAAAGTAAAAGATGATATCAGCGTATTTAGTTCTTCAAAAAGCTTTCCTATGACTTTAGGTTAAAAATGCTGACAAACTAAAAGGTGCTGGCTACTGGAAAGAAAGCTACAGGCAGATCATTAATGTAAAAAACTCACTTCTAGAACTCTCTCGCGTTGAGGTCTGTGGACTATTTTTAAGACCTGGGTTACGTAGAAAGTAAACGTGATTCAGGGTGTTGAGAGTAAAAATACAAACAACCCTAAACCTTCCATTTGGACTCGTCAGTTAGATACGATAAAATTGTGTCTACTTTTAAAGGCAACCTAGAGAATTAAGGCAATTACATTGATAATTTAAGCCTCCCAAACCATTTCCCTGCATGTTTTAGGTGAATGTCATTTAGAGGATTTAACCTTCAGTTAATTGCCGCAATTTGTTTCATTTTGAGAGTATACACACACACAGAGCTGAATTCAGAAAGTTCTCAATGTAGGTTCTTTAGTTTTTTTCGGGCAGCTCTGCAGAGAAGGCAATGGGTAATACTCTCAGTTGGCAAGAAAGCAAGCGGCATTTAGAGTCTGTTTTCATAAAATTAAAACCTTTCATAGAGGGACCACAGAATTGAGTTGTCTTTTCTAGAGAGTTTATTATTTAATCATTCACAATTATAAGCACTAAAAACATCTGATTAAAATATCTATTTAATAAACATTTATGAGTATTGGTCATTATTAGTAATCTAATAACGAACTGTAATGAAATAATATTAAATAATCATTTTTAAAGTAAAAATATGCAGCAAAACTGTTATGTATTTAGTTTGGCTGATAAGGTGTAGCTAAAACATTGGCTATTGAGGCTAATCAATGTTAGTAAGAGTTATTAAAAGATAAATAAGGAAGTAATTTATGCAAGCTAGAGAACTTTTGCATGAAAACATTATAGCTTGATAAAGCAGAAGGAGATGTAGGGAATATCACATACCCATCATGCCATCTTTGTTGAGCAATTTCATCAAGTAATAATAATTATCATGCAGTTATAAGATACACTAGATAATTTTAACACAACCTCTTGACACATGAAGCTCTCATCTAGCTTTATTTAATCTAAAGCTTAATTGCAACCATTACGGTAATTCTTTATATAATTTTCAGACTCAGTGACAGGGAAATATATTTTTCTACATCTTTTACAGAAAGTTGCAACACTGTATTGATACAATTCAGATGTTTGTTAAATTGCACATACCATGTAATTTCTAAGTACTACAGCTATTTTAAAACACTATAAAACTGTGGCCATTATCAGGTTGTGAATAAGTAATTTGTAGATTCTCTAGAATCAGATCATTTAAATTATCAAAAATCATTTTAGTTGGCTAAGATGCGCTTGTGTAAACAGGAAAGGGTATCCTTAGAGAAGCTCTTGAGAAAGAGTTTTAAACTCTCTCTGCACTTATGAGACTTAAATACCAGCATTTGCTTACTTCATGTTTGACTTGTTGGTTTGATTTTCTAATTTCTTGAGTTGTATGCTTCTATCTTTAATTTTAAGCTTTCTTCTATTCACATGTGTACAGTTAAAGCTTTATATTTTTCTCTAAATCCAGCTTTATACACATTATACAAGTTTTGAAATTTCATATTTTCATAATGATTCGACTCAAAATATTTTCAAATTTTCATTGTGATTTCTTTGACACATGAGAGGTTGTATTTTAAAATCTCCAAATAGGGGCCGGCCCGGTGGCACAGCGGTTAAGTGTGCACGTTCCGCTTCTCAGGTGCCTGGGGTTCGCCGGTTCGGATCCCGGGTGTGGACATGGCACCTCTTGGCACACCATGCTGTGGTAGGCGTCCCACATATAAAGTAGAGGAAGATGGGCACAGATGTTAGCTCAGGGCCAGGCTTCGTCAGCAAAAAGAGGAGGACTGGCAGTAGTTAGCTCAGGGCTAATCTTCCTTGGAAAATAAAATAAAATAAAATAATCTCCAAATATATGAGATTTTCCAATTATCATTTTATTTCAAATTATACAACTAATTTATTTTTTTTTAGTTTTGTTTTTATATTTCATTATTTTATTTTACATCACTGGTATTTTACTTATTTTATTTTAATTTTATTGTATTAAGAACACAACATGAGATCAAATCACTTAAATTTTTAAGTGTAAAATACATTATTGTTGACTATTGGTACAGTGTTTTAGAGTAGATCTCTACAGCTTTTTCATCTTGCTTGACTGAAACTTTATGCCCATTGATAAATAACTCTCCATTTCCCCCTCCCCCTAGCCCCTGACAACTACCAATCACTATTCCACTCTTTGACTCTATGAATTTGATTATTTAGACACCTCATATAAGTGGAATCATGCGGTATTTGTCTTTCTGCAACTAGATTATTTCACTTAGCTTAATGTCTTCAAGGTTTATCCATGTTGTGGCATATTGCAGAATCTTTTCCTTTTTAGGGCAGAATAGTATTCCATTGTATGTATATACCACATTTATCCATTCATCTGTCAATGGACATTTAGCTTGTGTCCACATCTTGGCTATGGTGAATAGTGCTGCAATGATCATAGGAATGATAATATCTCTTCAAGATCCTGATTTTGATTCTTTTGGATAAACACCCAAAAGTGAGATTGCCAGATCATATGACAGCTCTATATTTAATTTTTTGAGGGCCCTCTATACTGTTTTTCATAGCAGCTGCACCATTTTGCATTCCTACCAACAGTGTGCAAGGGTTCCAATTTCTCCATATCCTTGCCATCACTTGCTGTCTTTGTTTATTTGATAATAGTCATACTGACATCCTGAATGTCATGTGATATGCAAGGTGATATCTCATTTGTGGTTTTGATTTGCATTTCCCTGATGATTAGTGATGTTAAACATTTTTTCATATATGTGTTGGCCATTTGCATGTTTTCTTTGAAGAAATGTCTATTCAAGTCCTTAGCCCATTTTTTAATCAAGTTATTAGTATTTTTTACTACTGAGATGTTGAGTTCCTTATATATTTTGGAGATGAACACCTTATCAAATATATGGTTTGCAAATATTTTTTCCCATTCCATAGATTGTTTTTTCACTGTGTTGATTGTTTCCTTTTCTGTACAGAAGCTCTTTAGCTTGATATAGTCCCACTTGTTTATCTCAGATTTGTTGCCAATGCTTTTGATGTCATATTCATGAAATCATTGCCAAGATCAATGTAATGAGCTTTCCCCCAGTTTTCTTTTGGGTGTTTTACAGTTTTGGGTCTTATGTTCAAGTCTTTAATCCATTTTGAGTTTATTTTTCTGTATGGTGTAAGATAAGGGTCCAGTTTCATTTTTTTACAAGTAGATATCCAGTTTTCCAACACCATTTGTTCAAGAGACTACCCTTTCTCCATTATGTATTCTTGGCAACCTTGTGGAAGATCAGTTGTCCATTTATGTGTAGATTCATTTTTGTGCTTTCTATCTGTTCCCTTGGCTATATGTCTGCCTTTATGGCAGTACCATATTGTTTTGATTACTATAGCTTTATAACATATTTTTAAATCAGGAAGTGTGATGCCTCCAGCTTTCTTCCTCTTTCTCAAGACTGATTTGTTTATTTACTGTTCCATATAAATTTTAGAATTGTTTTTTGCTATTTCGGTAAAAAATGTCATTGGAATTTTGATAAGGATTTCACTGAATCTGTTGATAACTTTGGTTGGTACGGGCATTTTAATAGTATTAAATCTTCCAATCCACAAATATGGGATGTCTTTCCATTTGTTTGTGTTATGTAATATTGATTCTAACTCATTTTCACTGTGGTAAGAGATTATACTCTGTATGAATAAAATTAGTTGAAATTTATTGAAACCTGCTTTATGCTCCCAAATATGGTCTATTTTAAAAAATATTACAAGTGTATTTGAAAAGAATGATATTCTATAGCTATTGAGTATGGCCTATTATATATTTCAATTAAGGCATGTTTATTAAGGTGTTTAAATCTTCTAAATACTCTCCTTTTTATTGTCTTCTTTCTCTGTCAGTTCCTGAGAGAAATGTGTTAAAATTTGTCATTATGTTGGTGGTTTTGACTATTTTTCATTTGTTTCTTTCAATTTTTGTTTCATGCATTTTGAAACTGTGTTGTGGATACACAAATTTTGAATTATTTTATCTTCTCAGTTAATAGAATATTTACCACAATGAAGCAACTCTATTTATCTCTAGTTCCTTTTTTTGTCTTAAAGTCCACTTTATCTGATGTTAATATAATCACATGAGCTCTCCTTCAGTTAGTTTCTGTAGTTTAATCCTTTTCATTTTTTTATATTCAATCTTTCTTTATCATTATATTACAGAAAGTGTCCCTTTAAACAGCATTTGTTATTACACCGTTATAATCTTTGCTTTTATTGGCAAACTAAATACACTCATATGTGTTTTGTGGAACTGCATAAGCTGATTCTAAAATTTTATATGAAAACACAGAGGGGACAAATGTAGCCAAGACTGTCTTGAAGAAAAACAAACTGGAGTATTTGTTCTACCAGATATCAGGATTTCTTATAAAACTACAGTAGTTAAGACAGTCTGATAATGTCATGAGGATAGACAAAGAGATACGTGAAACAGAATAGAGTCTCCATGTATATATGGACAAAGATACCACTGCCGATCCATAAAGAATAGATGGTCTTTTCAATAAATGGTACTGAATCAAC
Source organism: Equus quagga (assembly GCF_021613505.1). NCBI lineage: Eukaryota > Metazoa > Chordata > Mammalia > Perissodactyla > Equidae > Equus > Equus quagga. Next base: position 75,991,663 of record NC_060274.1, on the reverse strand, counting down.
TATATATACACATTTAAAAAAAACCACTTGACTTCAACTTCATGCCACATACTCAATTCCTGATGAATTGTGCATCTAAATGTTGAAGTCAAAAATAAATCTTTAACGTGGGTCAGTCCCATGGGCTAGTGGTTAACTTTGGCATGCTCCTCCTTGGCAGTCCAGATTTGTTTCCCAGGCATGGACCTATACCACTTGTTGGTGGCCATGCTGTGGCAGAAACCCCCATACAAAGCAGAGAAAGACTGGCACACATGTTAGCTCAGGGCGAATCTTCCTCAAGCAAAAAGAGGAAGATTGGCAAGACATGTTAGCTCAGGGAAAATATTCCTCAGCAAGGAAAAAAAAGTAAATAAACCTTTAAGGAAAAAATAAAGAGAATATTTTCATGACTTTGGGCATAGAGAAAGAATACTTAAACAGAACAGAAAAGACCTAATCATAAAGGGAATAACTGAGAAATTGCAAACATTAAAAATTACTTTTATTTGTCAAAGGATACTATTAAGAGGGTGAAAAGACAGATAAGATATTTCAACACATGAAACCCATAGTAGAATCTATAAAGAACTGCTCAAATCAGTGAGAAAAATGACAAACCATCTGAAAGTGGACAAAAGACTTGAATAGGTGCCTCGAAAATTGGTATATACAAATAACCAATAAATAGATGAAGAGCTGCTTTACTTCATGAGTATTCTAGCAAATCAAAACCATGATGATATACTACTGCTGTACCCAACAGAATGTCTAAAATTTTAAGACTGACAATACCAAGTGTTAGAATGATATAGAACAATGGAAATAGTCATATGCTGCTGGTAAGAGTAGGAATTTTGACAACCACTATGGAAAACAGTTTGTGATTATCTACAAAGATTAAATACATGTATATCCCATGACCCAGCAATATCACTTTTAGATATATACTCAACAGAAATGCATGTATAAATGTACCAAGGAACATATATAAAATGTCCATTATAGCATTGTACATAATGGCCCCAAAACTGGAAAAAATCCCCATATCCATTAAAAGTAGAATAGACAAATAAACCATGGTATTTTCTTAGAACTTCTTTTTATGGAATGTAATACTGTATAATAATGAAAATGAATGACGTATAGCCTGCTGTAACAACATGGATGAATCTGACAAGCATAATGTTGAGAAAAGAAGTTAGATACAAAGGAACATATATTGTATGATTTAGTGTATAAAAAGTTCAAAAACAGGTAAATTAAAATCTTATGTTAGAAACCAGAAAATTGTTTACTTTCAGAAAAAAGAAAAGGAATACTTATTGGGAAAGAGAATTTGTGGTTTATTGACGTGCTGACATTATTCTATTTCTTGACCTGGTTGATGGTTATATATGCGCTTTATTGAGTTGTACATTCATGTTTTATGCAGTTTTTTGTCTGAATATTTATATTTTACAATTAAAAACAATTTAAAAAGGGAGTACGTTTTCTGACAAAAGGGAATAGGGAAACTAAGTCTGGTTCTTGAGTCCAGGTTTCTACTATATTATAGTGCATCTAAGAAAAAAAGAGAGATTACAGGTTTTGCAACAAGAACAAGTTATATTCTTAGATACAGGCCACAAATTCACTTACAAAGGGAACTGAAAGTTCCCCTACAACCTGCAAAGCAACTGAGAAAAAATGCAGAAAGGGTTCAGTTATCAGAATCAAAGATATTGTGGAACTTTGGAAGAATATAATGATCAAGACCAAGAGGATAAGTGAAGCAGATTGCCATAAGGACCTGACCCTCCATGGTGATGAACTATTATCAATTCCCTAGTGAGGAGAGTTGGTGGTTAAAACTCAACTTTCATTTAAATAATTGTCTTAGAGATGTCTGCAATTAGTTGTATATGTTTAATTTGATTGCTTAAGTAAATCTGGTTATAATTTTATCCATATTGTGATTCATGAGTCATTCTCAAAATAATCCCTTTTATTCACTTGAAGTCATTAAAATCCTTGACCAAATTGATTGAGAAAAAAAGTAAATCGGGGTGGATTCTATTGATAATCAAGTTAATACACTATTGAGATTATTCAGACTGAGTCTGCCTGAATTCTATGCATGTAGATGATGAAGGGTGACATCACACAGCAATAAAGAAACATCTCTGGCCAAGAAGAGTGATATAAACCTAACATGTCTTATGAGAGTATCAGGAAGACCAAGAGGCAAAGGGTACAGTCATGGCCATTCAGCTCACATGACTTACTGAAGGAATTCCTTGAATAAAAAGGAGGGACAAGTGGGCTAGACTCTGAGATTATTATCATAGTTATTGTTTTATTAGTTGAGTTTTATCCAAAGCTACCATGGCTAGGAAAAATGTAGGTTACGTAATATATCAGCCAAGGATGAAAGGAGGAAGACTATGAGGAAGTGTCTCTACTCACTATCATACCCAAATAGTATCCTACAGTTTCCATGCACTTGACAATGGAAAGTTTAGACGTAGTGGCATATTTAAACACCTATAGCAAACTGGCTAAATAATTAAAAATGAACTCAAAGGTAAAAAGAAGGAGGCATAGTGGTCTATTGGAAAGAGGGTAACGAATGCTATTAGTTGGATAATTCAGACTATCAATACTTTTATTTAAGCATTGAGGTAAGATATGCAATAATGAGAAAACATTTCAACCACACAGTTTGGTTAGGGAAACACTATATATGTTGAAAGGTGCATGTTAAATTGAAGTTTCAATAACATTGAAGGGAAGTTTGCTCAGTCCTTTATGTGTAATTTCCTAACATAATGTCTATAGTTTAGACATCAATTGTTATAAAGAAGGCTTAGTTCATCTTATATGCCAAAAATCTTGTTTCCTTGTCCCTGTTTTGCAAATAAGTTTAAATTTTACAGTTATATTTGGTAAATCCTCATGTTTCATTGTCTTTGATCCTTGGTTTTCTTGCCCTCACTTGATTTTTTATTTTCTCTCTTTAATCTGCTAATTTGCATGTTTTTAAACTGTTTTTCCTTAACTTTTTGTTTAGTAAAGAGATTTGTACTATACGCTTTTCCAAATGTTGATTTTTCTGCTAAGAAGACCTGTTTCACATCATGTAGCAGTGGTATGCTGGTAAATGTTTAACAGCTGACTGTCCAAGAAAGAGCTATAATTTGTAGCATTTGCTGATTTCCGTGGTGTAAATACTCCCACCATGGCCTATTTCAAGCTACCAATGTGATGTCACTGAACTCAGATTTGAGTAGAGATACACACAATTAGCTCTCATAAGCCATTAAGAGTCAGCTCCAACATATCACTGATAGACTATTATTCTGTTTATTGGTAACGTGAAGAAAACTGTTCCAAATGATTATTTCCTTAATAAACTCTTGTTTTTTTGTATGAGATTCTGCCTTCTTCAAAAACTTCATACACTGGTTTTTTTTGTTATTTTACCCCAGGTCATGAAACATTTATTCAAGGCTTCCATATTTTCCACAGAAATTCTAATTCCTTACGATATTCCATTCCACTGATCCAGCCTCAATATTTACTTTTATTCGACTCAAAGTAGCCTGTCCACTGCCCGAAACAAAACAAACCTAAAACAGAGCCATCCACAATTCCACGGAATCTTAATGTCTTTATCTGTGTATTTCTACTTCAAGAGCTAAATGCTTTCCTTTGATTTTGGTTTGTCACAGTCTCATTTTTATTCGAGACCAAGGTTAAATGTTAACTTCCTCTATTAAAATATTCCTCCATCCTTGTAGTTAAAAACAAAGGGTCCTACATTACATTCTTGAAGTACTTTGTTTATATTTATCTTACTCTTATTTGTATTAAAACTTTTGGGCACAAAGTAGATGTCCAATAAAAGACTATTGAATGAATCGACAGATAAATGAATGTCATAACATGTTTGCTTCACCACTAAAAAGAAATGCTTTCTTTCTTTTATTGGTAACCAGAACCCTGTGAAGTATCCATGTTCCCAGTCCACATTCCTTTTAACACTTTCTGAAAAGCCTAAAGACAAACTGTACAGAAAATCTGCATGTCGGGGTTTCAGACTATCTGGATAACTCCTACTTTATTTGGCTTTTGCTAAGACAGAAAATCAAAAACTCCACCATCACTTTGGTTCTGCTTCTCATAAGCCTTGTTGAACATAAGAAATGCAACATCATAGGCCATATCTACAATGGAAACTATCTTCAAATAATATTTTCCAAAACCTTTTTACCCTCTTTAGATTATTCATGCATTCTCTTTCAGCGTGTATAGGTTTCAAAGTCTAAGAGAAGACCATAGAAAAACATTATTCTGGATTATCATATATTTCCCCTGTATTCAGTTCACCCTTTCTCTACTCATGAATTGCAACTATTTAGGAATTTGTAAGCTTTCCCAGATTCACACCAATTCCCCAATGGAGTCAGCCATACATAATCTAAAGAATGAAAAAGCGGGAAAAACTACTTCCCCATTCAAAATCTAATGCAAACAAACCCCTGATGAGCAACTTGGACAACAACATCTCAAGAGTTCACCTCAGGGGTGGTTGTCAACACTTACTAGAGTCAATTCAAGAGACTTTTTCAGCAGCTTTAGAACAAAAAGTCATCTTGGAAAGATTATCAACATACACAGTCACTAAGTGTAGCCACTGTTGCTGAAATCCAAGTCAAATGAAAGCAGCTGAGCCTACTCAACAGGAGACAGGAGATATTACAAAGAAAAGGAGAAAGAAGAGAGAGAGACAGAGGAAGGCAAGAAAAAAAAGAAAGGAAGGAAGGATGGAATGGAGAGACAGAGAGAGAGAAAGAAAGAAAAAAAGGGAGGTAGGTCTAGAAGCCAAACCTTAAATGAGTGAGGAAATTAGAAAAATAACAACAACAAAAACTCCGGTATAAACCCCACACGCTAGACTCAAATGTAAGTGTTGAAGCTTCAGTACCAGAGGACACGGCATCATCTCACCAGCTTCCACGTCTATGGTAATTTGGTTTTTCTCTCTAACAAGCTTAAAACTGTCATTTATTCTGTTTTGACAGGTGGTCCTTTAATGGCCACGTTCTCAACTCACTACCCAAGACTCTTCCTACTACATGTCGTCTCCTTTCTTTAACCTGCCTGAAGTTTTTCAATGTTTTTGTTTTAGACTCCATAGGAATGCCAACTGCTTAAGCTTTTCTCACCTCTCGGGAAAATTTCTTTCAGAGGAAGCAACCCAGGGTGCCACTAATTGGATTTGCATAACAGTAGGCAAATTTGGTCTTAGAGCAACTGTGACATTGTTTGCCAGCCAGCACAAAATCAGTTTCTCTGAGAACTTCACAGATGTTTGTATTACAAATTCTAAAAACGATGTGACTATTCACATAAGTATCTCTGATGTGATTCCAAGCAACCTGATTTTTCTCATTTAGATAGTCACTTCATTTTCTTGTAAACCCCAAGCTGGTGTTTCCAAGTGCTTCATTGAAAAAGTTCAAAAATATTCATCATACACTGATTGGACTGATAAATCTAAGTTCTGAACTTCGCCAAGAAAAAGAAAAAAATTGACTTCTGGTATGTCTTCAAAATCAGTTGCCTCAAGGAATTTCCTGTACCATGCTTAAATTAGTTTTAATCCAATAGTATATTATTTTGACTGACCCTGTGCATATTTCTTACAAGAATAGTTAAGAGATGTTTTGCTAACTAGATCACTTTCATGATAAAAAAATATTTAAAAAGAAGAAATGCCTATTTTGGGTGCAACACTCAGATAACTTAATTTTTAAAAAATCAAGTTTTTGGGTACCCATCTATGTATCAACACCGAGATACAGAGCCAAGAGTTCCTGATTTTATAATTCTTTTGGGTTATGTAATGCATATTATTCTGCTGATAATAAGCCATATGAAGCAGCATTTTGCTGTATTGACATGGCCTGGCCAAGAACAACAAGGAAAAGAAATAGCATTAAAAAAACTGGCAAAATGTTTATGAATTCTAATCCTCTGCACATGAATAAATACATCTGACGAAGTGCAGAGGCCCTCAAAAAGGCCCTTCTTGACCTTCCTAATTTGAGTTCAATTGCATGTTCAGTGTTGAGAAGCAAAAGTAGGTTCTGCCAATGTTTTAAGCTCAAGCTTCACTATATTTTGTTATTTGTAAAAGTGAAATCCCAGATAATAAGTTATAATTGCCCTATTAATCACTGGAAAAGGGAGTTTGGAGGGAAATTGGGATTTGAAATTGCAATGATTGGTATCTGAACGATATCCTTTTTTATTTTCTTACCTAGAGCTTAGCACATAAAACTACTGTGAAAACTACATGTATGCACTTTTTTAAATAGTGAGGTACACACAATATGCCTTTTTCTAAAGGAATGAAATTTAAAACTTCAATGTAGTCATGCTGTTAGTCATGACGAACTTTGAACTGGAAAAAAAAGTACAGAAAACCAGGCCTTGTATTATAAATTATATTGTCAATGAAAGTGAGAAGAACTCTTTGTTTCTTAATTTGTTTCAAGTATTACATTTTCATTTCCTCTTTTCAAATAAATTATAATGTACAATACACATGTATTTTTCTTCCATTTCTCATTTTAAAAAATCCTTCTTTCTCTTAGCTTTGTTCCTCTGTATACTGATAGACCTGACACACCAAAACTTACCTTTCAAAGTTCGATATACCAAATCCATCTGTTAGCCTTAGAGTATTTTGTGTGAAATCTATACTCTTGTTATATCCCTAAGAAATCTCAATGGAAAGAAATACAGAAATATATAGATTATATAAACCTCTCTTACTTTAGTTCATGATGAACAAGTTTTAGATTGTGCTTATGCAATTGAAGATAGATAACAAAAGGGGACAAGGTTGTATTTAGGGTATTATAATGTCTAAATCAAATTTATTATAAGACATCCAGATATTTAAAGTTGACTAAATAGTCAGTATAACTAAAAATAATCATTTCAGTTATCACTTACTGGAATTTTTAGCATGTATACACCCACATAGGCATGTTTAAGACTAGCCAGTGACACTTTTTTCCCCTCCTCTATCTCAAGCCTGGTCTTTCTAAAAATGTAGAAAAAGAGCATAGGTCTCAAACTTTAAATTAGGTGGCATTCTCCTAAGGTCACTTACTGCTCTATGAAAACAGTCTATTTGACCTCTAGGAATAGCTCATATAATAAAATGACCACAGGCATCTCAGTCAAAAGAGTATGCAGAGGAAGGAAGGTATAAAACACACCCATTTTGCTTTTTAGTAAACTCAGATAAATTAAGAAAACCATGTAACACCAAACAACTGACTCGAATCTGCTCTGAAACACAGTCATCTCTTAAAGGGAGAGACCACAGGAAAAATTACCCCACCCTCACTAGAAATCCTTCAGAAGAATAGAGAGGACCAAGTGCAGAGATTACACAGCATGGAGATAAAATCTCATTTGAACGGATGTGCTCAAAGAGAGCCAGTGAAATCCATAATTTCCTTTCACATAGTTGGAAAAACAGTTGGCTTTTGCAACTGGGTAACATTTCTTTCTGGGCAGGTCGATCATCCAAGGAGCCACAATCCAAGACCTACTGTGATTTTGCGCATGTCTGGTGAAAGCCTTTATAATGCAAATATTAAAACTAGTCTGCTTCTCTAAAATGTTTCTACATTTAAAATCAAATAAGTAATTTGAGAATATAGGTGAATATGCAAAATATGTTATCTGGTAGGCAAACAGAACAGCCCAAAATTAACTGATAAGGTAGAAGAAGCATTTATTTTTTGCATTCATTTATTGCCATAAAAAGCCCCAATATTCTGTTTGACATAATTTGTTCATAGGAATCTCAAAAAAACTCTAATATTTAGAAAATCTTAGACACCTTGAACTATCTGAAATAGCAGTCCAGTAATAACAACACTAATCATTAGATAGTTACATCTTTTGGGTTATTGTGCTGTCTAAAATTACACACCAGAGTGAAGACTTGAGCAGTGCTCAAGTTTTCTCTCTCATATTTTCCTTCATGTTAAAAATGTACATATTTACTTCAGTAAATATGGTACAGTAATCATGTTGAAGCACTATAGGTTTGTAAGGTAATGATGAAAATAAAACTTCTGTGTTCAGCGTGCAGAAAAAAAGATGCCTTTTTTCCCTTCATAAATACTACAGTCAAAAGCATGACTTACTATTAAAAAACAATATGAATGATAGATTTAAAAAATGATTTTGTAAGGGGCCAGCCCAGTGGCACAGCGGTTAAGTTCTCACGTTCCACTTCTGGGCGGCCCAGGGTTAGCTGGTTCAGATCTCGGGTGTGGACACGGCACCGCTTGGCACGCCATGCTGTGGTAGGCGTCCCATGTATAAAATAGAGGAAGATGGGCATGGATGTTAGCTCAGGGCCAGTCTTCCTCAGCAAAAAGAGGAAGATTGGCAGTAGTTAGCTCAGGGCTAATCTTCCTCAAAAAAAAAAAAGATTTTGTATATGTTTATTTCATAAGCAAGGTCATATTTCAAGTTCATCAAAAGAGGTAAAATATACAAAATAGAACACTTCTAAACATGCACATAAAAAAGTAAATAAATTGATAACATTAACGAATTCATACTAATTTTGAAATATTTGTTGCACTGCAATTAACTGGTCCAAAAGTGTGCCATGATCTGTAAGTGAACCTAAGGGTAATTTGATCTGAAGTCTGCAGAGTAGCCAGAAAAATATGTTGCAATTTAGTTATGTGATGTGAAAGAAAAAAGAATGACCTTTGGCAATGTAAATTCAAGTTCAAATCTTGGATCTAATGCATTCTTGCTGCATGAGTTTGGCCTTCTCAAATCTCTTGGACACTGGTTATCACCATCTGTAAGATGGAAATAAGATCTATCTCTTAGCCTAGAGAATTCATAAATGGTGATAGAATAAAGAGTTTATCAATATTTTTAAGACTTCAGATCAAGATGGTGACATAGGAGGCTCATGAATTTCCCTCCTCCCACGGATGCACCAAATTTACAGTTATACATGGAGCAATTCCTTCAGAGAAATCCAGAAACTAGCTGAGTGACTCCTACACAATGAGCAAATGAGAAAATACCCATAGCAAATGGGTAGGAAAAGCTAAGATACACTTTAGCCATAAACCCCACCTCTGGCACAGCACCATACAATTGGGAGGGAACTCCCAACTCCCAGCTTCACCCTGAGGAGCACACATCTAGCACCCCAACTTTTAAGGCTCAGATCTGAGGAATGGGCTCCCAAAACACCAAGCTCTGAAAGCCAACAGGGCTTACATTCATGAGTTCCAGAGGACGATAGCAAACAAAGTACTTCTCAGGTGTGCATGCACTTGCCACGGCTATCTCCCCCACCCAGGGCTCAGAGCAGAGGAAGCAGGCAAAAATGCCCATCTCCCAGTCTTTCCCTGGAAGGGGATTGACTACATACATTACAAGCCACTGTGTGAGGGGTCTGGCTTTTAATTAGCCCACATCAAGCTGCTGACTATGATCCTCCTCAGAGCCTTAAAGAGCTGCTGTGGCCACTTCTCCCACATTCTTCCTCTGGTTCCCTCCAAGAATAAAATCAAGTCACCAGTATCTCCCTGGAAAGCGCTTGTTCATACACCTAGCACCCCAACTTTTACGGCTGACACACAAAAGATGGACCCCCAAAAGGCCTAGCTCTGATAGTGAACAGGGCATTCATTCATGAGCCCCACAGGGCTATAGCAAACAAAAAAGCTGTTTTTAAAACAAAATTCAACATTCTTTTATGATAAAAATTCTGAATAAATTCAGTATAGAAGGAATATACCTCAACATAATAAATGCCGTATAAGATAAGCCCACTGCTAACATCATACTCTATGGTAAAAAACTGAAAGCTTTTCCTTTAACATCAGGAACAAGACAAAGATGCCCACTCTTCTACTTTTATTCAAGATAGTATTTTAAGTACTTTATGCAGTAATTAGGCAAGAAAAAGAAAGAAAAGACATCCAAATCAGAAAAGAAGACATAAAACTGTCACAATTTGCAGATAACATGATATGTACAGAGAACCCTGAAGACTCCACCAAAAAATTGTTAGACCTAATTAACAAATTCAGTAAAGTTGCAGGATACAAAATTAACACAGAAAAATCAGCTTTCTATACACTAACAATGAGCTATCTGAAAAAGAAATTTTAAAAAATCCCATTGACAATGGCATCAAAAACAATAAAATACTCAGAAATAAATTTATCAAAGGAAGTGAAAGATCTATATATACACCAACAACTACAAGACATTGAAGAAGAAAGAAATTGAAGAAGACTCAAATAATTAGAATGCTATCCCATGTTCGTGGATCAAAAGTTAATACTATTAAAATGTCCATACTACCAAAAGTGATCTATAGATTCAATTCAATCCCTATCAAAAAGCATTTTTCAGAGAAATAGAAAAAACAATCTTAAAACTCATCTGAAACCAAAAAAGACCCCGAATAGCCAAAGCAATCTTGAGAAAGGAGAATAATGCTGGAGTCATCACACTTCCTGATTTCAAACTATACTACAAGTAATCAACACAGTATGGTATTGGCATTAAAAACAGACATATAGATTAATGGAACAGAAGAGAGAGCCCAGAAATAAACCTATGTATATATGGTCAATTAATCTTCAACAAAGGAACCAGGAATACACAACTGGAAAAGAAGAGTCCCTTCAATAAATGGTGTTGGTAAAACTGGATACCCATATGCAAAAGAATGAAACTGGATCCCTACTGTACCTCATACACAAAATCAATTGAAAATTGATTAAAGACTTAAACGTACGACTTGAAGCCATAAAACTCTTAAAGAAAACATGGGGGGTAAGCTCCTTGACATCAGTATTGGCAATTGATTTTTGGATCTGACACCAAAAGCAAAGGCAACAAAAGCAAAATAAACAGGAGGGACTACATCAAACTAAAAAGCTCTGCACAGTAAAGGTAATCATTAACAAATGAAAAGGCAATCTACAGAATGAGAGGAAATATTTGCAAACTACGTATCCAATAAGGGGTTAATATCTAAAATATACGAGGAACTCATACAACTTAACAGCAAAAATCCTACATAAACCAATCAAAAATGGGCAAAGTAGCTGAATAGCTATTTTTCCAAAGAAGACATACAAATGGCCAACATTTACATGAAAAGGTGCTCAACATCAGTAATCATCAGGAAAATGCAAATCAAAACCACAATGAGATATCACCTCACATATTGTTAGGATGAGTATTATCAAAAAGAGAAGAGAGAAATGCTGGTGAGGATATGGAGAAAAGAGAACCCTTGTGCCCTGTTGGTAGGAAGGTAAACTAGTATAGCCACTATGGAAAACAGTAGGTGGTCCCTCAAGAAATTAAAAATAGAACTACCATATGATCCAGCCATCTCACTTCTGGGTATATATCCAAAGGAAACAAAACGACTATCTTGAAGAGATATCTGTACTTGCATGTTTATTGCAGCACTATTCACGAAAATCAAAGTACGGAAACAACCTAAGTGCCCATTGACAAATAAGTGGATAGAGAAAATGTTATACATATCTATATAGATACACACACATGCACGCACACACACACAATGGAATACTATTTAGCCTTAAAGAAAGAATGGGGGCTGGCCTGGTGGCACAGTGGTTAAGTTCGCACATTCCGCTTTGGCGGCCTGGAGTTCGCTGGTTCGGATCCTGGGTGCAGACATGGCACCACTTGGAAAGCCATGCTGTGGCAGGTGCCCCACGTCTTAAGTGGAGGAAGATGAGCACACATGTTAGCTCAGGGCCAGTATTCCTCAGCAAAAAGAGGAAGACTGGCAGCAGATTTTAGTGATTTTAGCTCAGGGCTAATCTTCCTCAAAAAAAAAAAAAAAGAAAGAAAAGAAAGAAGGAAATCCTGTCATTTGAGAAAACATGGATGAACCTAGAGGGCATTATGCTAAGTGAAATAAGCCAGACAGAGAAAAGAAAAATACTGCATGTTGTAACTTATGTGAAACCAAAACAAACTAGTTGAACTCATAGAAACAGAGAGTAGAATGGTGGCTGCTAGGGGTTGGGGGCTGAGGGGAATAGGGAGAAGCTGGTAAAAGGTTTTAAATTTTCAGTTGTAAGATGAATAAGGTTTGAGGATCTAACGTATAACATGTGGCTATGGCTGATAACACTGTATCGTATAGCTGAAATTTGGTAAAAAAAAAGTATGTGAGGTGATGAATGTGTTAACTTTATAGAGGGAATCATTTCACAATGTATACATATATCAAATCATCACATTGTACATTTTAAATATATTATAATTTTATTTGTCATTTACACCTCAATAAAGCTGAAAAAAATATATACATATATTTTAGTGAGGAAGATTGTCCCTGAGCTAACATTTGTGCCAATCTTCCTCTATTTTGTATCTGGGATGCTACCACAGCATGGCTTGATGAGCCCTGTGTAGGTCCACATCTGGGATCTGAACCCACGAACCTTGGGCCAGTGAAGCAGAGTACATGAACTTAACCACTAGGCCACCAGGCTGGACACTGAAAAAAAGATGTTTTTAAATTATTTATTTATTTAATTTAATTTTATTTATTTATTTATTTTTTTAATTGCAGCAACATTGGATTATAACATTATATAGCTTTCGGATGTACATCATAATATATTTTGACTTCTATGTAGATTACATCATGTTCACCACCCAAAAACTAATTATAGTCCATCCCCCCCATATGTGAGCCTAATCACTTTTTGCCCTCCCCCGCTTCCCCCATGGTAGCCACTAATCCATTCTCAGTTGCTATGTGTTTGTTTGTCATTGTTTTTATCTTCTACTGATGAGTGAGAACATACAGTATTTGACTTTCTCCCTTTGACTTATCTCACTCAGCATAATACCCTCAAGGTCCATCCATGTTGTCACAAATGGCCGGATTTCATCATTTCTTATGGCTGAGTAGTATTCTGTTGTGTATAAATACCACATCTTCCTTATCCATTTGTCCCTTGATGGGCACCTTAGGTTGCTTCCAAGTCTTGGTTATTGTGTATAATGCTGCAATGAACAAAGGAGTGCAGGTATCTCTATGCCTCTGTGTTATCAAGTTCTTTGGATAAATACCCAGCAGTGGGATAGCTGGATCATGTGGCAGATCCATTCTTAATTTTCTGAGGATACTCCATACTGCTTTCCACAGTGACTGCAGCAGTTTCCACTCCCACCAGCAGTGTACAAGGGTTCCCATCTCTCCACATCCTCTCCAACATTTGTTGTTTCCTGTCTTGCTAATTGTAGCCATTCTGACAGGAGTGAGGTTACACTTCATTGTAGTTTTGATTTGCATTTCCCTGACAGCTAATGATGTTCAGCATCTTTTCATATGCCTGTTGAGCTGTATGAGTTCTTTGTATATTTTGGATATTAACCCCTTATCTGATATACGATTTGCAAATATCTTCTCCCAATTGTTAGGTTATCTTTTCGTTTTGTTGATGGTTTCCTTTGCTGTGCAGAAGCTTTTTAGTTTGATGTAGTCCCATTTGTTCATTTTTTCTTTTGTTTCCCTTGCCCAGTCAGACATGGTACTTGAAAATATGCTGCTAAGACCGATGTCAAAGAGCGTACTGCCTATTTTCTTCTAGAAGTTTCATGGTTTTGGGTCTTACACTCAAGTCTTTAATCCATTTTGAGTTGATTTTTGTGCACGGTGTAAGGGAATGGTCTACTTTCATTCTTTTGCAATTCTCCTCTTTCTGCTTGAGGAAGATTGTCCCTGAGCTAACATTTGTGCCAGTCTTCCTCTATTTTGTATCTGGGATGCTACCACAGCATGGCTTGATGAGCTCTGTGTAGGTCCACATCTGGGATCTGAACCCACAAACCCTGGGCCAGTGAAGCAGAGTACATGAACTTACTAGGCCACCAGGCTGGCCGCTGAAAAAAATATTTTTAAAAGGTGTTTTTTTTCCCCCTGAACTAAGATAATCCTACAGAAAATCTCAAGGGAAATTTTCTTTAGTTATTTCTTTTTCAAAGTTTCAGTGCTCATTAGTTAGGTCAGTATACAAAGAATTTCTCGTCCCAAGGGTTATCTTTATTATTTATTAAGTTCTGCCAATAACCTGATTGAAGAGAGCGCTATGTGAAATCTATAACTGAGCAAAAGTTATAGCATGTAACATGAAAGCATGTAAATTTCTTTTATCTAAGTCTTGCCTTCTTCCTTAAAATCCTAAGAGCAACATTGTGCTTTCTGAGTATATGGGATTTAAAAAAAAGACTTAAAAAGTATGCATGCATACATTCCTAGTTCTTTACCCCTGCTCTTTTGTACTTTCAGTTTTTTACCTCATTTCCTAGAAGGGCATTTACACAGGCTTCTGATGCATCACAGATGGCTGTGAGATCATGTCCTCCTTCCAGAGCCAACACCACGTGTCCATCAGCCAGTGTCATCAACTGCTTCGTCAAATGACCAAAGCCTACCATAATACAAACAGAACATTTCAAAGTATTAAATCAAAAGTGAATAACCACTAGAATCTAATATTGATGGAGCATTTATTCTGTGTATTTCCTTTCGAAGCACTTTTTGTGTGCTAACTCATTTAATACTCACAATAACTTGATAAATTAGGTCCTATTATAATCTCTATTTTACAAATGAGGGAATCAAAACCTAAGATCCTACAACTCCAAAGTATCACAACCAAGATTTGCAGCAGTCAATCTGGCTCTTCACCAGTGCACAACACTGCCTTTCACAAAACATTGTACATATACCTGGATGAAAAACTTGAACTGTATTCAACCCATGTTAATAAGGTAAACAATCTCATTTGCTTGACGTTTGTTTCCTGTCTCCACCATCTGTCTTTATTATAGAAGAAAGTTTTCTACATATCACCTCAAATTACTTACAGATTTTTATAGACATTCTTTTTATTATGAAATAGTTGATAAATGCAAAAATTAAATAACGTCTATGTATGTTATAAAGTATAATGATATGACAAACACCTGTTCACTTACCTTGCAATTTAAAGGAAATAATGTTAGCAATACTTTTGGAGCCTCTTGTGTGCTTCTCTCTAATAACATGCCTCCTCTTCTCTGTGGGAAATCAGGGTCCTGAGTTTGTGTTTATAATTCTTGAGGCTTTCCTTTGGTTAATTTGCTTGATTTTAAACTTTATAAAAATGGTTTTATACTTTTGCAATTTGCTCTTTCACACAACATTTTGTTAGCTCATCTCTTTTGATGCATGGAGCTATAGTTCTTTGCTGTCTAGATGGACATTTTATGAGTATAGAAGAATTTATTTACCCATTCACCAATTGACAAATATTTGGGTTTTTTGTTGTTACAGAAACCCAGCATTTTGTTATTACAAGCAATGCCTCCATGAACATACTTATACCAGTCTTCTGGTGCACATGTGTAACAGTAGAGTAAAACTGTCGTGGCTTAATACATGCTAAATAATACCAGATTATTTTCAAAGAGGTGTGCCCAACTCCAACTCTCAGAAGCACTATATATAAAATTTCCAATTTTGCCAACATTTGCTAAGATTGCCAAGTGGGTGGGTGAATAATGGCATCTGTGGTTTCATGCAGTTTAAGGAGGGATCTTTCTATTCCTACTTTGAATTCGAGTTTTTATTTTAAATAGATGTTGAATTTAATTAAATTATTTCTCTACACCAAATGAGATGTTTTTTCTCCTATAATTTCATAGTGTTGTGAGTATGTTAATAAATATTTCTAATATTAAGCTACCATTGAATTTCTGGAGTAAAATAAGCTTGGTTGTGATGTATTGTCTTTTTTATACATAACTGGATTTGTATTGCTAATGCTTGTGTAGGATTTTTTTCACCTATGTTCATGAATGGAGTTAATCTATAATTTTCCATTCTTATATTAATCATGTTGAATTTTGATATGATTGGGACCCTCTTTTTTCCATTATCTGACCCTAGAGTGTTGGGTTGAAATCTTCCTTAAAACCATTTAAGTCTTGTGTTTTCCTTGAGGAAGACTTTTTTAGTTTTGAGGAAGGTTAGCCCTGAGCTAACATCCACTGCCAACCGTCCTGCTTTCTGCTGAGGAAGATTGGCCGTGAGTGAACATCTGTGCCCATCTTCCTCTACTTTATATGTGGGACGCCTGCCACAGCATGGCTTGACAAGTGGTGTGTAGCTCCGTGCGCAGGATCTGAACTGGCAAACCCTGGGCTGCCGAAGTGGAGCGAGCCAACCTAACTGCTACAGCACTGGGCTGGCCCTGAGGAAGACTTTTTAACTACTGATAAAATTTCTTCAGGGATTACAGGACTACTCACACTTTCCAGATCTTCCTAGATTTTTCTAGGAATTTGTTTCTTTTATTTAAGTGTTCAAATTTATTGAAATAAAGTTGTTTATTATCTTTATTATCTTATTTTGGAACTCTAATTAGATATAATAGTTATTGTCATTATGTCCTCAATGTCTCTTAAGTTTCTTTCGTAGTTTCTATGTCTTTTTCTGTCCTGCATTATGTGTACTTTTTTTCAGATCTGTCTTCTAGACTTTCTCCAGATGTGACTAATCTGCTGTTTAACACTTCTCTACATATTTTCATTTCAGTGATTATATTGTTCAATTCTAGATGTTCTATTTAGTTATATTTCATCACTTCCTAGTCATTTTTATAGTTTCTTACACTTTGCTCATTTTTCATTTCTTCCTCTTTTTTTTTTCTTTAGGCATAATTATTTTATATTCTGTAACTGCTATTTGAAGTTTTTATGACTTAGCTTACTATGTGTTGTTTCTGCTGATTCATCCTCATGGTGTCTTAATTCTCCTCTGTTTTTTGAGATTTTTTTAAACTCATATTCATTGGAACTTTATATGTGAGAAGTCTTTGAAGCCTTAGTTGAATGTAATATTTATGTTTGAAAACTTGGGTTGAGTGCTATTTTGTTTGCTTCCACTGGATGGCTGGGCCACTGGCAACTAGGATCAATTTTAAGTTCTAAGATTGCAGGGCTTTTTTTTTTAATGCACAGATATTGTAAAAGTGGAGCCCAAAACTTGATTACAAATTCTCATGGAAAAGAAATTCAGTTTCTTTTTCCGAAATTCAGTTTCTTTTTCCTTTTTTTTGAAATCCCCCTTATTCATAGCCATACCTAAGACAGATTTGTTGTTTTGTTCAGTATTTCCTTTTCTCCTATTCATCCTTTTCCTTAGAGCTGGCCTTTTGTCATTCCTGTCTTCATTCTGGTCTTCAATCCAACCCCTTCCCTACATAAGCCCAAAGTTTTGACTCTCCTTTCCAGTATGCAGTAGTCTATCAACGTACAAGCTCTAGTCAATTGGAGACTGTGGGATAGCCCAGGGAAGCCAATAGCTACAGTATTTGCTCACCTTCCTTCATCTTTTTGGAAGTCATCCATAAATTTTAAAGAGTAGTTTTGATATTTTCATGTAGGAGTGTTTCAGGATATGTAGTCTCTCATATTGCCAAATTTAAATGTTTCTCATTCAACATTTTAAAAAATTTAACAGTGAGTCCAACCTGCCCAATTTCAGAAACAGTTGCAAAAAAACAAAAGAGATAAATAAAACCATGTGTTCAATATGGCATTTCATTTTTTAATATGCTTTAAGGATTATAGGGAATAAACATTAAATTTTTCAATCAATTACACTTTTTAATAACTAATAGACTTTATTTTTTTAGAGCAGTTTTGGATTTACAGAAAAATTGAGCAGAAAGTTCCCATATACCACCCAACCTTCTTGCTGTCCTTTCCCCTATTATTAACATCTTGCATTTGTGTGGTACATTTGTTACAAATGATGAGCCAATATTGATACATATTGTTAAAAGTCCATCGTTAGGATTCACTCTTTGTGTTGTATGGTTTTACAGATTTTGACAAATGCTTAATGTCATGTATCCACCATTATAGTATCATACAGAATAGTTTCACTGCACTAAAAATCCCTTGTGCTCCAACTATTCATCCCTCCTCTCCACCCCAACCCCTACAAATCAATGGTATTTTTGTCTCCATCGTTTTGTCACTCACTTTTCAATGTTTGCATTAATTCAAACTTTTAACTTCCTGTATTATCTGTTCTAAAGGACAAAGGGCACTATTTCATTTTCTCTCATTTATATACTACTTATAGTATTTAGAATATCCATAAAAACTCTATCTCCATAAAAACTTGAAAGAATAATCTTGAACATGGAAGTCCATGCTCTGAAAGCCCACCTGTGCTGCCTTCAAGACTGTCCTCTGTTCCTCTCTTAAGTATTGTGGTCTTTTGTTTGAAAAGAAAGGAAATTCTCACAATAGAGTTGGTAGAACTAAATGAAAGTCTGAAAAATTGTCAATGAGATCCCAAAACCGAACTAAGTTGTTTCCATATTGGAACAATGAAATAATATCATCTTAATCCTTGGAATACATTGAGATATCTACTCAATAAAACTGTCCAGAATTTCAGTTCTTGTCTAGCACTTAAGGCTAGCCATGAAAAAGAAGAGTTCATTTCCTCTGGCAAAAAATTATTCTAAAAAGGATTTTAAAAAGGTGAAAATTGGGGCTGGCCTTGTGGCACAGCGGTTAAATGGGTACATTCCGCTTTGGCGGCCCAGGGCTTGCCGGTTCAGATCCCGGGTGTGGACATATCACTGCTTGGCACGCCGTGCTGTGGTAGGTGTCCCACATATAAAGTAGAGAAAGATGGCCATGGATGTTAGCTCGGGGCCAGTCTTCCTCAGCAAAAAGAGAAAGACTGGCAGCAGTTATCTCAGGGCTAATCTTCCTCAAAAAAAAAGAAAGGTGAAAATTCTTTTCAAGCATTGTAATATTTCTCACTTTCTATAGACCACATGATGATACCAATAAGAATCTTTTCCACAGGCCACTTAAGAATGAAGCTGACCACACTAAACTCCATCTTCTTACCTGATTACTATAAAAAGAGTGGTAAGCTTTCAGAAAATATGTAATGCAAAGTTCTGATCCCTAATTCTTAAAAATCTTCTTGGCTTAAGTCAAGGTGAATATCACATAGTAATTAGTTCCACTCTTGTAAACAAAAAAAAAAATAAGAAATACTCATAGATAAGTATTTCTGCTACTCATATTGTTAAATATTCTGGACAGCTTTTCCTATAACCTAAACCAGGTCTACAGTGATAACTTAAAAAGATATAATAAATCAAGCCAATGCACCATATCTTTCATACTAAAGGTTCCTAGCAATTGAGAATTCAATTATCTAAAGTCACTACTGAGCAGATCAAATCACACGGATAAAAAAAATAGGAGAGAGAGAACCAAATCTGATTTAAATTCACTCTTTCCTCTGGGAATAAAAAAAAGTCCCATAAAATACCAAATTTAGATGGGATAGTAAAAAGTGGATGGAAAGAATGGAATGAGGCTAATCTTTGATCTCTGTCCAAATTCCTCTTTCTTTTACCTACAGGGTTTATTTCCATTCACATGTTACCCATGTGATCTCTGGAGCCACAGATTAAGGCAGCTGAACTCTGAGTTATGTGTGCACAAAACATTCAAGTGAAGTAAAGAAAAGAAACTTCTACAAGGTCTCTGCCCTTTCTTCCAATCAAAGTAAGAAATTCAAGAATAATTTTTTAGTTCTATTAACCTGAGTTTCTACTGTGTCCATTACTGCTGTAGATAAAGCCAAGCGTGGTTACCAGTGTCAAGGTATTATTTTTAAGGCTGTGTGAGATAAAAGTTTCAGTGGTGTGTGAGTGTGCTTATTTGATTAGAGGCTATGTAACATATTTTTAATAGGCATAATTGCAAGTTTTATTTAATAGTTTTTATTCCTAGCTTCAGAAAAGGCACAGAAAGCTCATCCTACTTGTCACAACAAACCTAACCCACACAGTTGAAATTTTATAGCAGAGACCATAGCTAGCAATGTTTTCCGCAAGGGAGTTGAAGTTTCCTGAGTTTGATGGCTGATGAGAAAGAGTGATCAAAAGTGAGAAAACATGTCTGTAAGCATGCTCCATCATGGGCTCAAGCAATCACCAGATATGGGGATGGAACTGGGTTCTTAGGGTCCACATACACCTTTAGTTTCTGAATTTTTTTGGTGGGGGAAGCAGAGCTTAGGCAGGAGCCTGGATGCCTGGGGAAGCAAGATGGGCAGGCTCAGATTAGTGGCTAGAATTGGTACATAGTCAATGAAAATTAGCCTTGGCAGTCATCTCTACAACCTGACTGTGACAGAATTCTCTAAGAAATACTCTTTTCAAAGTGGGATTTGACACCTTAAACTCTTTTAAGGATTTCTTCTAGAATGAGGCATTAACAAACTATTACCACTACTGCTAGTACTCACACTACTACTGCTACTACACTAAAGAATCTCACATGGAGTCTGTTTCAAAAATCATTAAATTAAATTAAATCGGCATTAAATTAAAAGCATGAGAAGGAAGCTACATGGTAACAAATCATTTCTTTTGATGACCAAACACAGCTGAACTGGTAACTACCAAGACTGAGACACCACTGAAGAAGAGAAATAGGAGAGCATTTTCAGTTAGAAATCCTCTGTTCAGTTCTGTCCATTTCCTAGAATCAAATTTAATTTTGTTGCTTCTAAGAAAGAGTATTAAGTAAGCTGTAAATATGATAGTGGTTCAAATGATCAGTTTCAATTTGATTTCCTGATATTCTATGAGGTGTTTGTTTTTGCCTAAGAAGTCATATTGTGTCAGCATTTTTACTAGTTCAGAAAAGTGGTTTGAAATGAAAAGTTGCCCTAAGAAGGCTCAAAGCTTAAATTTTTGATATGTATTTAATAACCAACCCAAAGGGCACAAAAGGATTCATCCTTCAAAATGGCATGTCTCAAATACTTCTCTGTAATGTTTCCCAAATAGTTCCTAGAGAACAGTGGTAGTGAAAGGAAACAACCCTAACTAGCTTTATTTTAATTTCCGTTTAAAAGCAACTATTTTAAAAACCAAAATTAACACATGCTCATTGTAGGAAATTTGCAACATAATAAGTAAAATAGTATAATATATAATAAATATGATATATATTGTTATATATTATGTAAGTATATTGTCTATCATTTAATAAATAATAAATAGTAATAAAATAGTTATAATATATATAATAATAAATCCATAGTCCTACCAACGAGAGATAGCCAATTCCAATTTTGCGGTATTTCATGCTTGCTGTTTTTGTGTATTTTTAAAATAAAACAGGACCATATTGTAATTTTTTAAATTTACGTTTACAAATATCAATATAGTAGAAAACACTTTTTATGTCCTCTACAATATCATTTTAAATGTATTAACATACCAACCAATTCTCTGTTTTAGATATTCCTAGGTTTTCCTTTTTATATATAAGATTGCAAATAATATCCTCTTGTATGCTTGAAGTGGCCACTACATACTAGCAATTACCTGATTCTAGTGTTATTATGTATTATTTTAGGATGGAAAGAGGCCTGCTCTTTTTACCACTAACTTTTCTTTTCTACCAGAGTATGAGATAGAACATAAATAATAAAGCACATAAAGGCAAAATGGTAACAAAGTACAGTCAAAACTTTACAAACTTCACTCTTTTAGAAACTATGTGTTTTCAGCAATGTTTGTTGGGGATAACGGAAACATTCTTATAGAAGCTCAGAGAAATGAGAGAGACTGCGAGAAATTATCTTTCTATTATGAAATTGCAGATAGTGTATAGGAACTCTCTACGGAGGCCAAGACTGAGGGAATTCAATTTAGTTGACATTGCTATTTTGCCATCCTGTAATAGATCAGACTCTTGAATCAGCAGCCAACTCTCAGAGAAAGTTACCTGGGTCATGATTCATTTGGCTAATGAAATAGTGACATAAAGTGATTAAACAGGTCATTTTACCTCTACTTATAAATCTCCTGAATTTGCTGATGTCAGTCTCCTATTCACTACAGGTGTTTCTCCATTATTATTTTCTGTGTCTGTTGAGGAAAGCTTCAAGAAAAAAAAGCAAGAATGATAGAGGCAATCCCTAACCCGCAATGCCTAGCTGCCATTCAGCAGAGGTAGTGGAGTGAAAGTCAGCGGTAGTGACAGTCTCTTTTGAAATGTTCACACCTAAAATGTTATTGATTTATATCATTTTTGTAACTTCCTGATGGCTAAAAAGCCTCAAGAACAATTTACTGATTTTTTAACAGGTTAGTTTCATTTCGGCCTGAAATGTGTGTGAAGAATTCATTGCAGATTCTAGATAGTAGGGATCAAAGGAGTCATTCACTTTTGTCCCATTTTAATTTGAAATTTAATTTTGCACATCCACTGGCATATTTTCTATAGTTATGTCCAGAAAGGATCATTTTCCTGCCTAAACTCCTTTGTCATTAAGTTACTGTGTTGTTCCCTAGGAAAATGCAGTCAAACTCAAGTTGAGAGAGAAGTTTGGGTAGCATGTGGCTGTCTCATGTATTGTAAGGCTGTCTAGCAGGACTTCAAAGCCAAATCTGATTGTTGCAGATGGGAAGAATGCTTTCCACAGAAATACCTTTTTAAGACACACGGTGCTGTAATTCATATGGTAGGCACTTGTGATTCATTCCTGATGATGTTGGGATCATTTAACTCACAAAACCATTGTCGCTACCATAAAATCCTTTCATCTGTAGCCAAAAAGGTTTAGTTCATGCAAATGAAAATTTTTCATTAAAGTATCACCTTAATAATGGTCAAAGATATACATTTTCTGATCATGTTTAAAATGTAAATTTATGAACATATTCTGAAGATTCATTTCATGTTAAGATCTTTATTTATTTGATGTCCCAGGACTCTTTCCAAGTTCATTGAAACCGGAAATCAATTTTAGAGAGAAATATGGAGATTATTATCATTAAATCTTTCAGTTGGCTTATTCCGAGCAGCCCTATAAATACTGCATATGTTTTAAAGAAGGTACTTTCAACCATAGTAAAAATCCTTTTACTGTTCTAGTCAGTGATACTCCAGGAGGTAAGTTTATATTCTCAGCACCTTTGAAAACAAATGAATAGTTGCTTTGTATCCTAAACAAAGTCTTCAGTGCCATTATTTCTGAAAAAATGAAATTGAAAATCATTTACCCAAAGGTATTACCAAGAATAAAATGTCAAGAAAGGTTGATTGGTATTTTGACTATCCATCCATCCATAAATCTATGATTCATGTACAAATCAACAATTACTTACTAAATACCTACTATGTGCCAGAATTTTATATATAAATCTGATACTTCAAACAGATATATGAGCTTCAGTTTTCTCACCTGTGAATACAACTAAGGATTATTCTACCTCACAGATTTGAAATGAATATCTATTCATAAAAAGCCACCTCAAAAAAAAAAAACAAGCGCAGTGCATTGAACAGATCCTGGCACATAGCGGGTACTCAGTTTTTAGATTTTTTTAATAAAATATTTTAATCATAGGACTTTAGATCTAGAAATGAATTTCAAGATTATATACTCCAATCCTTTTATTTTGAGGATGAGGAAACTAAGACCCAGAATGGTGAATTATCAAAGCAGTTAACAAAATTGGGGAGAGAACCCAAAGCTCTCAGTGAGTTCATTTCCCACCATTCAGCCAACTCATAGATATTAATACTGTCCATATTTTTAGACATGATTTTCAGTTCAAATGAACTTTAGAAAGAGTCCCTAGACACCAATGGCTTTACAAATCATTGCTGTGGTGTGCTAAGTTAAACAAACCAGAAACATGTGAATTAAATTTCCCTTAAAATACTTAAATATAAAAACAGTAGGGAAAAAAATCCTAGAAAACGCTTTTGGACATCACAGGATCATTCCCTTCCACTCCTCAGGAAAACTGTTTTTGCCAAACCCCCAAGTGCAATTTGATTTGCCAATCACTAGCTTTTACTGCTGCTTTCAATAATGCATCAAATACTTGGGATCTATTCTCTCACCGATGCTCAGGCGTAAGTGGCCAAGTGGGATGGAACAAAAGCAGGACAGACTCATGTTAAGCAATGATGATCACATTATAGTAGTCTGTGCTACTCAAATTCAACCAGTATTTACTAAGCACATACATTAATAATAGCTAGGGAAATATATAGATAAATAAGATATAGTTCCTGCTTCCAAGGAACTAAAATATAAGGGATGTATACACAGATAAATAAAATTTAGCATAAAGCAAGATAATTGTTATAAAATAAACAAATTTTTATAAAGCTTAATAGATGGAGGATATATGTCTACTTAGAGGAAACTCAGACGATAGCAGAAGATACTCTTAAACATTTGCAGTGTTATGCATTTGCATACCTTTGCCTCGGCTCCTCATTTCTGACATAGGAATAGCAATGCTGGTTAGTTTCAGTGAGATAATATATATATGTAAGATGCATCTACCCAGCACTTGACACAAAGGCAGTATCAATAACTATTACTTCGTCACCCAAGCCCATCAGTCCTCTTCATGATTTAAAAGCTCTATTAGATAAATAGGCAACATATTCTAAATGGTATCATTCTTTTCATTTACTTAATTTTTCTATTAGTAAACCTATCTCTAGAATTACTCAATTATGCTGACATAGGATTATATATATTGTAGTTCCAGAAAGCAAAATGGAGAATGGAAAAATAATTTTGGTGAACAGGAACCCATGTTTCCAGACAATCTTGCTCTTTAAAATCTATTTCAAAACGATAAACTGGTAAGAATTGATTAACACTTTCAAACCCAGCATCTAGGCTGGTACGTAATAGGTGTTCAGTGCATGTTTATTGAAAGAATGAGTGAATTTGGAATGAATGTATTCTATTCAAGTTTATTTGATTCAATTTCAATTAGATAGTATGGTAAGCAGAATTCCCAGAATGACCCCCAGTGACTCTTGCCCTTGTATAATCCCCTCCCCTTTGAGTGTGGGTGGAACCTGTGCATATTATATATTCCTGTGGTATGGCAAAAGGATTTTTCAGTTGACTTTGAGTAAATCAAAAGGGCAGTGTTGGGGGGGTGAAGGTAATCTAATCACAGAGACCCTTTAAAGGCAAAGTTTTCTCCAGCAGGTCCTGTAAGAGGAAATTAGGGAGATTTACAGCATAAGAAGGATTTGATTCACCATGCTAGTTTGAAAACAGAGGGGACCATGTGAGAAGGAATGCTGGTAGCTTCTAGCCAGCAAGGAAACGGGTACCTCAGTTCTACAACTGCAGGGACTGAATTTTGGCCAGCAACCTAATGAGCTCAGAAGATTGTTCCTTAGAAACTCGAAAACAAGGAGCTACTCTGGCTGATATCTTGATATCAGCCTCAAGAGACCTGAAGCAGAGAACCCAGTTGAGTTTGCCCAGACTTATGATCTACAGAAATGTGAGGAAATAAATGGGTGGTGTTTTAAGCTGCTAAGTTTTCACATATCCCTGAATGTACTACAGTCCTGAGAAAAATCAATATCATAATTTCCATTTTTGAGGCAAATTAAAAGTGTAAGGAAAGTTGGAACAATAATGCCAACTACAATAATTAGCAATTCTAAAATATTTATCCTGTGTCAGGTCCTGGTCTAGATGTTTCATTCAATCCTCACACCAACCTCAGGAGAAAGCTACAGAAAATATACAACTTTCTATAGAGGAGCAAACAAAGAGAAGTTGAGTAACTTTCTCAAGGTCACACAACTAGAATGTAGTAATGTCAGAGCTCAGTTCAGGCTTTAGAGTCTGAAGCCTTAACCACTGAGCATACCGACTGTTTAACTAAGTGAGAAGAGCCCAGATAACTTTTTAAAAATCCACACATAAAAGCATGTGTACTTTTCACTTAGAATATGATGAAGTAACCAATGCCTGCCACCATGTGCCCAAAGGGTTCCTCTGTCCTCACTATTCTGTACCCATCTCCCCCACTAAGTGCTGAGTGCAGTATGCTGAGGAAGAAGACTGGTACCTTGACAATGCCTGAATAAACTGTCTGTTGGATCTGGGGGAGGTGGGTTGTTGGAAGAAAATAGGTTGTGATGAGTTTTCAGTTGCAATGTGATACTTCAATAGAGTCAGTGCTGCTGGCTTCTCTATTACCCTGAACAAAAGCCAAAATCTGTGGGTCATTCTGTTTAAAAGAATAAGAGAAGCTCATTCTTGGATGAGCCCGAGTTTATCTACATTAGGTGACCTTTCTAAACCAGAGAGATTTCTAGAACTGTGAACTCTTCTAAATGAAAGGGCTCTGTTAAAGAGATATGATCATTGGCCACATCAGGTTGGACACTGCAAGCCTTTTCTAACTAATATAGCTTGTGCTCCAGAAAACCTGAGAGGTCTTATATGGCTGAAAGAGTGTAGAAGTTAGAAGACCCTGGGCCTGGAGATGTGCAAGCATGCCAGTAGAAAGTTCTAGGCTCACTAGCATAGAGAAATGAGCTCAATACACTAGCCACCCAACACCTGTCATTGGCTTCTCACGCTTTTCAGATTAAATTCAAAGTCTTTAAGACATGGTCTCTCTCTCCAGCCCCATCTTCTGCCATACCATCACACTCACTCTTCCCTTTACTTAAACATAACTATTTATACAATTTGATGAACACTGCAATCAAACAGTGCCCACAATTCTGAGGTTCTTGCTGATGGAATGATCTGTCCACATTCAGCTAACTCTTACCCAACCTTTAAATTCAGTGTAAGCAACATACAATTGTTCCCATAGGCCCCCTTCACACTTATTTCTTTCTATATAGTCCTTAATTTGTGAGTTCACCCTAGCAGGCTGTAAACTCCAACAAACAGGGACCACATCTTGCCTGACTTTGTATATCCAGTGCGTTGTACAGTGCAAGGCATTCTTAACACGTCAATTAAATGACTGATGTATAGCACTAGAGAGACTTGAAGCCAACATTATGAACTTAGCTAAATGTGTGATAATAGCTAAAGTTTTTATAGAACTTATTACAAGGTAGGCTCTATGCTAAACACTTTACTACTTATTTAATGCTCAAAAAAAATACCACACACACATATGAAAGAGGTATTATCATTACTTTCATTTTAGAGATGAGAAAACAAACACAGCGAGGTTAAGTACTTTGTCCAAGGTAAAACAGCAGAGGATTTAAGCCCTCTGACCCTGGAGTCCATGCTCTTAAACCACAAAACCCAACTTTTTTGATTCAGGGCCCATAGTGATATTGGAGAGCAATTTTTGAAGAAGAGCAAAGAAAAGCAAGGCCCTGAAAATTTTATGTTTTTATGATATGCCTAAAATAGAATATAAATTTTCCTTTCTTTAAGAATGTTTTAAAAAGATACTGTGGCCCATATAAGTAGAAAACATTTTTCAAAGATTGGCGAGGAAGAGTATCTGAGGAAGAGTTCAGGTCCAAAGAAATAAAACAGGCCAAAGGGAAAAGTCAAGTCCTTCTTGTCACAGACTATTTCATATACAGTTCTATAAAACTTATAAGGAATTTAGTTAATTTAGTTTTACACTGATTGAAACTAAAACACCATGTGTTCAAGAGGACTCAATAAAATAATTGTGGCTGATCCATCAATTTAAGACACAATTGTTCAGAATCTACTATGTGACAGGAACTGTGCTGGACAATGACGATACAGCTTTGAGCACGACAAAGACAGCCCCTACCCTTATATCACTTATAAACTAATGTTAGTGAGACCTAACACCACCAGGCACCATGCTATGTGTTTGAAACACATGATCTCATTTAATCCTCACACAACTGCCCACCTGGGAGAAGGAGTTATAAAGAAATTAACTTGCTTAAGTGACACAGTCAACAGCAAGCTGTAATAAGAAATTGGCTGGCTGACTCCAGGACTGGTCCTTCAAACCACTTGGCTGTGTTTAAATCCAAATAATACTGAAGCACTAGTTTAACGTATTAGTGCTACAGTCACAGCACCAGCTGTGTCTGAATAATAATCATCAAATGTTAGTGACTGTAACTCATTCATCTTACTCAAGCTCTAACTTACATTTGTAAAAACTGATTTTCAGAAAAAGAAATACCCACTTTGATTTTTCTGATGTTGTCAGTTTGAAAAGAAATATATCACCACCTCACCCCTCCCCCACCAAAAAACCCCTAATTCCTTTTCAAACCAACCCTTGGAATTAAGCTTGCGTTTCAACTTCAGTGTAGCATTAATTCATGACAGTACTCCCCAAATTCAGCCCAGATAATGACGGTCATGGCAGCACTTGTAGTGACCATTGCCAAAATGTTTATCCACGAGTTTGTCTTACTTGTCCTTGTGGTTACTTCATGGCTAATTGCTTTTTTAAAAAAATTAATCTTTTGAACTAACATAGTACCTGACACATAGTACCCAAAGTTATCTGGTCTTTTCTTCAAAAACAAACAAACAATAACAAAAACCCCACTACTGAGTCTCAATGTATACATTCCTCACAAACAGATGCCTGTAAACTAGACAGATGATAATTCATCTTAAAAGTGCTAGATAAGTATCAGCTAAATTGTGAAGGTTTGTTGAATGGTAGAAAAACAAATTATTCTCTTCCAAGGAAAATGAGGACATATGTGCATTGCCAAAAACATTCCTTGGAATTCGATTTCCCAAATGACCTAGGTTTTAAATTTCAAGACGAAAATACCTGATTTTAAAAGATAAGTATCTGCCCTCTGGGCAAAACTGATGATTTCTTATTTTTTCTGCCATAAAAGGAGGTTCAGGAACCCTCTAAATTATCGGTTTCAAGCAACCATTTAATTTAGATTAAATTAGACAGCAATTGTATGTTAAATAAATATGAAATGGCTCTGAATGTATTTGTTAGACATTAAGAATTCTGTAATACTTGGCTTCTATTACACATTTGTTATTGCTGATTTTTAAAATAAATCACCATTTAATTGAAATACTTAAAGAACATTTACAAAGGAAACCATAGCATTTAGCAAAACCCATGAGAATCTAATAAGCCCAATAGGGTAGCTCTTAAAAAAGTAGCCCATTCTCCAACATCATGACAGAAAATCTGTAGTGCAAACATGGCCAGGATCCTATACAATCTTTACAAATGCCATGATTCAACTTGCCACTATGGACCTAAAACTGGTTTTCTTTTAAATATTTATTATCAAAGTGGCTTTGGTCTGTTATAGGCTATTCCCATCTGCCATTAAAAAAAAAATCATTGAAGGTAGATGAAGATAGGAACTCCTTCATGTATCCATCAGATTCTTGAATATAGCTATCATTCTTTAGGAAAGAAAATTAAATATTCCAAAGTATGTTGCATCACAGTTTTTATCCTGCATTTTCTTTCTGCTTTCCCAAGTTGGAGATGTAAGACATGAAAAAAGGATCCTTCCTTTGATTATGCTAGAGGTCTTGCACCTTAAGGGAGAGTTTCTTTGTGAATGAGGCTCAATATCCAACTTATACGAAATACAATAAAACCTTCAACATGGCAAAGACAGCATTTCAGGGAGGATGGTGGCATTTTAGGTCAAACATTTCAAGGCATTTACGGGATCTGAAAGATGACAAAGACTGTAGAATTGCATATTGACAGAATGAAGTAAGCAGAGTCCAGATTCAGGATGGGCAGAGCAACTCTTTAGGAGTTGCCAGGACTTTTGGGACTAGACGAGTATGTATCGGAATAAATGAAGGTGGATAATCTACTGGTAACTCTAGAATTATTAGAACTGGGAGGTCATAGACGTCTTGTTAAACAAGAGTGTGTAATGAGATTAGGCAACCAATTGTCAAACTAAAGACAATCACAGATGCTCTAGGCTGAGATTCAAGCTGCAACCCACTCGAGATATGCAGCTATAAAGTCTGTTGTTCCTCTCTTAGAGTGTCAGTTCAGGTTTACCAAAAATAATTAAAATTTCAGAATCTGTATGTTAATGGACAAACCTATAGCTGAAAAATTGGTAATTTTATTAAGATGTGACCATCAGCATTTTTCTTATCACAATCACAAGCGTAATAGCTTCAGAAAAAGAAAATCAACTGGGTGCACAAAATCACCTAATTAATCAATAGATGACAAAGAAATTCAAATTGACTATTAAAGGAATATGGCTTTTATCATAACATTATGTCTCGAAAGAGTTGTGTAACTCATTATAATAACTTTAAACCTCAAAAATCATTAAAGATAAATTACTTCTCTTAAGAGATACCCAGATGTTTTCCACCAGCTGCTTAAACCCCCCCAAGACATTTGTTGATTCTTATTGCCTAAAGAATGTTAGTTTCTAAAAAAGATTATCAAGTCTATCTTGTGAAGCATCAGTGACAGAATCAGTGTGGCACCACTGATTTCAACATCGATAACATTAATCAAACTACAGTGGATATTATCAACTAAATTCTAGTTCAAGTTCTAAGACCTGCTGGATAAAGCCAATTCCCATCTCTAGGTTTTTATTTCTCTATGGGTCAAATAAAGGAGTTAGACTAAGTCAGTATTTCTTAAAGTTGTTAACCTCTGGCTAATCAGAATCATACAGGTGTTTATTAAAATGCAGATTCCTGAGCCTCATTCTCAATCAACTTGGAATCCAAATCTCTGGGGTGAGACCCAGACTCTTCATTTAATATAAGTCCCTCAACTGAGCTTTGAGAGTGATCTGACTACAAAATCTTGAAGGCTCCTTCCAGCTCCGCCATTCGGGTTGATCCTTTGATATCTTTTATAACTTTGTAGTAGTCAACAGTTTAAGCCTACCAAAAAACAAGCAAAATAGATCCAGTTTTATTTTGTTTATCAGCATGACAAATAGACATTAAAATCAAAATAATACAGTACATCGTTACTCCACCTTGGGCTTCCATGAAATTGTATAGGAGGCAGCATTTCAACCCACCCTCTTACCCCTTTTTTGCCCATCCCAACCTCCCTCTCAAGTTCTATCCTCCTCTTCCCTCTAGTCTTCATGAAATACACTTTCAAGAAGGGCTCTCACACAGTGAATGGATTATGTTTATCAGGAAGCTTTAGATATGGGGCCTCATCTCAATATTTAAATGTTAATATTTGAAAATCTCATAAAAAAGTGCCTGACCCATTGTAATAAGAGCTATATAACTATTAATTCTGGCATTTTAAAAGCCATTCCCTTTATTAGGAAGATTTTTCAAGTGGAACTGTGTCCTGGCTCTCCCAAAATATAGTCTTGAAAGAAATTTACTCGCATTTAAAATTAAACCTTGTTACCATCATTTTGGTTACTCTTATGATGAATTATAGAGAGTAAAATGCCAACATGAAGAAAGCTTTCCACTAGCGACAAATAAATAGTTTAGGTTATAATGATAATAGGCAGCTCTTCAGAAACAATAATTTACAAAATGACATATAAATACTCTTCTGACTTCATGTTTTGGAAGACAATAACATTTTCCCTAAGCACATTGAATTTTCCTTCTGATTAGGCCTTTAATCACAACAATTATTTATTAACTCAAGTATTTTATTGAGGAAAATTTTTTATGTTGTCTTTGCCTCTTTATTACCTACTACTTCAAAGTGGAGGGCTTGATTTGAACAAAAGATCTGAGACATATAATATTATCAAACGAAAAAGACTTGGGCTATGTTCAACCAACCAAAGAATTACATTTGAGAGCCAATGATTCTCAATGGAAAAAACTTTTCAGGTCCCTAGGATTAAAACAAAGTTTATTAACAGAACTCTGGTGAATCCCAACTTGCCATCATTGAACATGCAAGGAAATGCAGCCACTATGGAAAGCAGTATGGAGTATCCTCAGAAAATTAAGGATAGATCTACCATATGATCCAGCTATTCCACTGCTGGGTATTTATCCAAAGAACTTGAAAACACAAAGGCATAAAGATACTTGCACCCCTATGTTCATTGTGGCATTACACACAATAACCAAGACTTGGAAGCAACCTAGGTGCCCATCAAGGGACGAATGGATAAAGAAGATGTGGTATTTATACACGGTGGACTACTACTCAGCCATAAGAAATGACAAAATCCGGCCATTTGTGACAACATGGATGGACATTGAGGGTGTTATGCTGAGTGAAACAAGTCAGAGGGAGAAAGTCAAATACCATATGATCTCACTCATAAGTAGAAGATAAAAACGACAAAAAAAAAAAAGCACATAGCATTGGAGAGTGGACTGGTGGTTACCATTGGGGAAGGGGGGAGGGAGGAGGGCAAAAGGGATGATTAGGGTCACATGTGAAGGGATTCACTATGATTAGTGTTTGGGTGGTGAACATGATGTAATGTACACAGAATTCGAAATATGATGTACGTCTGAAAAAAATTAAAATTAAAAAAATAAAAATAAATTAATTAAAAATAAATAAATAAATAAAAAAGAAAAGAAAAGCAGTTTCATAGTATACTGTGTCATTTCAATTGGTTGATTCAGTCAAATGGCTGGATCTACTGAAGTTTTATTTCTGACTAAACAACTGAGGTGGCAGCATTTGTAGGGATATATGGTCAAACTGGCCATGTATGAATACATTACCCAACAATATACTAACCTTTTAGTGGAGGAGAGACAGGCAATAAAGAAGAAAAGGTACTAAGAGCATGGTTATTTTGGTGGCTTAATTTAGGGGCAATTTTAATGATCACCTGAAAAAAGCCTGGAATTCTTATATCTATTCTTAGCATAAATAAGCAGGAAAAATTGTACATAAGTTTATGTAAATATCTCATTTAAATATTTTAGCCTATAGAATACATCTTGAATGATACTCTGAGTTTCTGTATCATTGAGATTTTTTCTCCTCTGCTTTATGAAACACTCTTCTCACCTGGCCGTTGCCATCATACTCTCAGGTTTTCCTCCTTCCTCTCCTTCTCTTCCCTGTCTAGTTCCGGCTCTCCTCCACCTCCTTCCACCTAAGAAATGTGGGTATTCCCAAAGGTTCTGCCCTCAGTACTCCACTCCTCCTCTGCAAACATTGTCCATCAGTGAATCTTTTCACTGACACAGTTTCATCCATTATCACTAAGTCAAAGACTGAAATCTCTACTTCTCTCTACCTTCCTTTTCTAGATCTAATTCTCAAGCACAAATTGCCAATGGGATATTTCTTTGCACATCCAAATTTGACTCTAGTCGAACATGTCTAAATATTATCCATTATCCATTTTCCTCAGCTTCTACTTCTAAAATCCCCTTAACATCTGCCAATGATAAGGCTCAAACTACCTGATTTGGTAAGCTGGGTCCCAATATGCCATATTGTCAAAGTGACATTTCTAAATAGGCTTTCCTTCTGGAGAGTGCATTGGATAAGAGCACAGATTTGAGAGTTTGAATTCCATTTCTCTCTCTGTGTCACAAGTGTCATCTAAGGTATATTCTCTATTTTCCCTGAGTCCCTATTTCTTCTTCTGTGAATTGGGGATAATAACACTTGAGATTATGGTGACTGCATGGAAGAATGCATATAACTACTTAAGCACGACGTAAGGATACAGTGAAGCCGAATGAACGGCTGCTGAAGAACAAATGTCATACATTTGTTTGTGTCCTTCTTTCCATATGCTTTCCCTCCCCCTCTCATCTATGTCCTACTCATCGTTCAACAGCCAGCTCTGCTGTCCCCTATAACCATATTTAGAGAAATTTCGCTGATCACTATACATTTTGCTTGCAAAATTCACTTAATCAAATACTGTCTTTTCTTGTATTGATGTATTTTTGTTTTCGATTTAATTGTGAAATAAACAAAATGCCAGTGTTTCTCATAGTCATGTCCAGAGGGGCACTTAGATTGAGCAGTGCTCATGCCTGAATCTGAGTTCTTAGTCATGACTGACTGCAAATACTGTGTCATTTGAGCCAGGGAGATCAGAGCTTTGGCATTCTCTTTGCTCTTTCCCAAGTAATGTAGGAAGATTTCATATTTGCGAACTTTGAAACTATATCAGCTCACCTTTAATGACTTTTCTCTCTACTACACATGCTCACAGAACTTGTAAGATAATGTGAAAATGGAAGTGTATTGTCTCCTTCTTTTGGGCACTATGTACTCTCAAAATGTAACTTAACATGAACAAAATGTAGACTTTATCCGAGTAATGCTCAGGAAAGCCTCTCAGG
The DNA here is from genome assembly GCF_021613505.1 of Equus quagga. Taxonomy (NCBI): domain Eukaryota; kingdom Metazoa; phylum Chordata; class Mammalia; order Perissodactyla; family Equidae; genus Equus; species Equus quagga. Next base: position 75,957,432 of record NC_060274.1, on the reverse strand, counting down.
GTCCGGAAATAAACATTCTGGGATACTCTGCAGGCCAGATGTGCAGACTATGAGATGGCATGTGGGAGAGGAGAGAAAGAACCCAAGCCCGTTAAATCTAGCATATTCCTTAGGGTGGTTTACTTTTCTTTGCAAAGATGTGGTGGTGAAGCCCTTTGCTCCTGGCTGCTGTTTGCCCACACTTTCTGGCTGTTTGTTAATACCAATTAAAAGCGGAAGGGAGAGGTAGGTTTGAGAGTACTGGCTCTGATAGGCAGGTAGAAAGCAGTGTCTAAACCCAAGTGTTTATGTGTCTGTTTCTTTCTGTAGCCCAATAACTTCTCTATCTATCTTATCAGCCCATAAGAGAATTGCACCAAAATTCTACACCACTTTACTGTGTTATCTGAGCACACCACGTTGCCACTCCGAGATGCAGTGTCCTCGCTTCCTCATTTGTAAAACCAAGAAATTGTTGTAGATGATATTGAATTTCCTTTGCACCTATGACTCTATCTCAGTCAAGGACTCATCTTTACTCCACATAACAAAGCTCTCCAGGTCACTCTAATTACTCTCTTTGGTGCTCTGAAGAAATGGCTGCCAAATTTCTGGCTAGTGACTGACGTTTCACATCCATGCTAGTACACTTTCAAACACAAACCATCCCGAGCCTTTCTTTGTTCTTTGGAGAAGTCTGTTTCCGTCATCCCAAGAAAATGCAAGAACAGTCAAACGCAGGTGTTTGGGTATGGCCTAACAACTATGGTTCTTTGTCTTTCTTCTTTTTTTCTTTTTGAGGGGGGATCTGTTTTAATGTACAAGAAAAGTCACAAAGGCTGATCCCGAAGTCTTGACATCCCCTCTGGTTGTCTGAAATTCTGTGAAGTCCATAGGAATGCCGCACTCCATAGGCCCAGGCCCATAATTAGTAAATAAGGAAATATCCAAGGGAACAGAAATTTAAATTTGAACAAAGAAAAGAAAAAAATCTTAATACAGAAAAAGTGATTTTGTTGTTGTTGTTGTTGGAAAAAATGGGAGTTTAAACAGCACATTTATTTCGTTTTAATTTCTGGGCTGTCAGACATCAGCTCTGAAGCCCTGATTCAGAACACATGCGAGGTCCCTTTGAAGTTCTGGCTGCTTTTTTTTAACAATGGCAGAAAGATATAAAGAAATTAAACTGCAACATAATCATGAAACACAACTTCTGGACTCCTGATTTACAAATTGTCGCTCTTTCATTTTTTCAAGGCTTCATTTTCAAAGCTTTATTGTGACACATACCTTTCTGTAATTCTTTCCCTTTAAGCTCAATCTTCAGCTATTCTTTTCCCTCCAAAATGAAGCATTCTACTTTTATTTTAATCAACTAAAAAAATAGTTTGTTGTGGTTTTCTGAAGACAAGAAAGGAACTGGAAAATCCAGAGCAATATATTAAATGGAACCTTTTTGATAAAAGCCATAGCAGTATGGGGTTTAGCTCTCAAAGTACCCAATTCTCTTGGCATAAACACAAAAATGTACCTTAAATTTTCAGGCAGCCCAAAAAAAATGTCTACTTCGTTTTCATGCTCTAATTACAGAAGATCCTTACCAAAGAGTCCAAGGATCCTTAATAAGAACTGTATTTCAGATTTGGTCTGATAGATGCCGCATTTGAAAACACACACACACACAAATTGATTTAATGTTGTTATTCAGTGGCCATACATATTAATTTGAACAAGGTACACAGTAATTTAGTCCCTAAAGCAATTTTCTTCATCCTACATTTTTTTCTGTAATCTCTTATGGGTCTTATCATATATTATAATATTTATACTCTTTCCAAATACTGCTATACTTTATTCCACCTCTTTCCATTTTTATAGTGAAACTTCTGCTCCAGGGTTTCTTTTCTGCTATATCCTTTTTTTGTAATTTTTTCTTTCTTTTCTGCTTTATCTCCCCAAACCCCCCCATACATAGTCATATATCTTAGTTGTGGGTCCTCTTTTCCGCTACATTCTTAATGGTCAGAATTTCAGAAATTATGTTTTTCATCCAATCTATTGACCTTCGATACACCTTCAGCAACTACTTGTCATCTTTTATGTCAAGTTCCAATTCCATATGGTAAAATGAAGTGGTAAGTTGAAAGAACTTTCCCCATCAGTGGTCAGTTCATACTGACTTGTGAGAACTGATTGCTAAGTTTTCAGAAATTTTGTGAGCCAGGTGTAAACACAGACATTATTAAATATTAAATTATATAATTTTACAATTTAAACAACAACAATAAACAAACATATAGATATAGAGAATAGACTGATGGTTACCAGAGGACAAGGAGACAGGGGGAGGGCAAAAGGAATAAAGAGGGACATGTGTACAGTAATAGATGGTAGCCAGACTTTTGGTGGTGAGCACAAGGGGGTCTATAAAGAAGTCAAAATATAAAGATGTACACCTGAAATTGATATAATCTTATAAATCAATGTTACCTCAATAAAAAAATTTTAAAAAACAATTTAAAAATTCTATTAAAAACAAAGGTATTAAATACTCAAAACTCATCATTTGCTAATTATTTTAGTACAGTTGCTGTTGTTTATGCTCCTGGGGTTATTTGCATCTATTGTATCGAGATGATGGAATTGCTATATTATAGTTTGCTATTTCACATCTCTTTTCAACTTGTGTTGGTAACTTCACATTTGTAGCTGAAAGTGACCAGGTGGGGAGTATTACACCACAGGCCTGTTTGTTTATTTGTTTATTTGGGAGAGCTAGTTTTTAAACATTTACCTGCACATCACTAATTGTCCTCAGTACCTGAATCATTCAAAAGAAGTAATTTAAAACTTACTATGATCACTTTACATTTTATCTTGAATATTCCACATAAGAATTGGAAACTGGAGTTTATTTTTGTCAGTCCTCCTTTAGGGAGAAGGATTGAGGGGAAAATGAGAATATGTGGAACTATTTCTACTTTCCTACAGCCTGAAACTCCTCATATTTCCTTAACTGCGTACTATTCTTTAATCCCTTCACTGTTATTCAATGTATTGATTTTCTTTTTACATTCCTCGCTTCTAGGGTTTTAACTTTTCTTCTGCCTAGAATAAAATTGCATTTTCACATCTACTGAAACACCTCTTAAAATTTTAATGAAAACTTACATAGTCTGTGATGTCAATAGTAATTAGGAAGCTTGGTATAAGATTCCTCTTATTTTCTGGCACAGGATCAGGCACATGTGGTCCAAATGAAACAGAAAGAAAATTGTACATATTTTTTAAAAAGGAGTAGGGAGTGAAGTGTGTATTGCTATGTCATTACCTTAGAATCTTGGACTGTAAGTGCCTAGAAGGGAGGTACCAAGTATGTCAAGTAGCCTAATCCCTTAAGTATTAAATAATCATCAGATGGGTTGCCAAACTTCCTCCCATTCTACTTTGACAACAGCCTCAATCTACAAATGAAAAACATTTCTGTGTCAAGTAGTTTAAATGCTATTATTCTGATATGAATGACTGTCTTGAATACAAACAGATTTTAGACATAGAAAATTAAGATCTCTTTCTCCAGAAGGGATGTGGAAGAGATTTAGATAAGAATTGGAGAAAGTCTGACCATGGAAATTAGCCATGTGTTGAAAAGGTTGCATTATTTATATACACTTGTATAGCCTTTGGTCTATTTCAAGAATGCTAGATTATGCCCAATGCCCAAAAGAGAAATAGAAAATTTTTAAGCACAGAAAATATTCATTTGTATGGGCTACAACTAAACGGAACTTTTTGACTGAAAACTCCTCTTTAAGTAGTTTCCTAATATTTGGGATTAGTATTATTTGCAGTGCAGGGATGATAACATTAATCTAAACATATTTCCCAAGCTCTGGTATAACATCATTTTAAGGGAGCATGAGCATGCCCTTGGTGAAACTGAAACACCTACATCTCAAGCATATCTAGATTCAACACGAATCTGTCACATCCCACATTCTAGCAAAAAGATTACTCTAATTTTTACTAAAATAATTACAATTAATGTCACATACAAGTTTTTTTTTAATTTAAAATGAGACGAATATTTCTCAACCACCACCCCATTGACACTTTGGAACAGATAATGCTTCGTTACAAACAACTATCCAGTGCCTTGTAGGGTGTTTAGCAACATCCCAGAGCTCTACCCACTAGATGCTAGTAGCACCGTCCACTTGTAACAACTGCAGTGTCTCCAGACATTGCCAAATATCTCCTGGAGTGTAAAATCACCTCCAGTTGAGAACCATTGAATTAGACTGATTTTCAGCGAAAATCTTAATTTGACAGATAACACATTTTTAGAGGTTTTTTATCTCTTGTTAAAGAAGAAAACTTCATAATAATAGTACTTTCGCCCACTTATGAGATACTTTTGTAGTTTTCAAAAAGCTTTAAAACATCTTCTCAATTAATTCTCATAACCTAAGAATATAGGTTCTTATGTTCATTTTCATAGATGTGAAAACTGAAAACAGAGAGGGAAATAATTTTCCAAAGATCACTCAGCTGTAGTGCTGGATATGAATATATTTAATTCTAAAGTTAAGCATTGACTATGTAAAGGCAGTATAACTAGTGTGGCTCTTAGCTTTTATATCATGCTTAATTTCAGAATATTAAACTTTTTAAACAATACACATACATTTGTGAAGTACTAACTATTCTATGAAACATTTAAAAATGGGCTCCATTTAAAGTTTTTTTCTTCTATATGTTAAGAGGTAGTATAAAAAATTACGTCTTTTCCTTTAGAATAAAATACACTATCATGGAAAAATATTGTAAAAATATCTAAAATATACTAAGTGTACCTAGTATGTTTACATAGTAAAATATACTATGACTATGACATATATTATAGGTACAAATTTGATCAGAACCAATTCTATGGAAGTCACCTTTAACCCTCACTTTCAAGGTTCTCCCACATCTGGATGATGCTGAAAATGACCTTACATTCTTATACAGTAGCCTCCCTCTGTCTGTAGGGGATACATTCCAAGATCCCCAGTGGATGCTTGAAACCACAGATAGTGCCGAGCCCTATATATGACTATGTTTTTTCCTATACATACATACCTATGATAAAGTTTAATTTATAAATTAGGCACAGTAAGAGGTTAAGAATAATAATTCATAATAAAATAGGAAAATTATAACAATATACTGCAATAAAAGTTACTGTAGATCTTTGCAACCTCAGCATACAATTTTTTTCTTTCCTTAAATTGAGAACTTTCAACTTTTCTCTTAAAGGAAGAATTTTATGGCTTCTTTTTGGCATATCTGAATTGCCAGCATCACTACTCTCATGCTTTGTTGCCATTATTAAGTAAAATAAGGCTTACTTGAACACAAGCACCCTTGTGCATGTGATACCATGACAATCAATCTGATAACTGAGATGGCTACTAAGTGACTAAGGGGCAGGTAGCATATACAGAATGGATACTCTGGACAAAGGGATGAGTCACGTCCCCAGCAGGACCGTGTGGGACACTGCAAGATTTCATCATGCTACTCAGAACAGTGTCCAATTTAAAACTCATGAATTGTTTATTTCCGGAATTTTTCATTTAATATTTCTGGACCGAGTTTGACCACGTATAACTGAAACAAAGGAAAGCAAAACCTGGGGAAACAAAATCACGGACTGTACCTACTATCAAGATATCACTATTCCATCAATATGTCACTAAACTACTAAGAGTAAGGTAAACTGTAAGAATGCCTCATTCAATATGTATGTTGCTCTTTGGTACATTTTGTTTTCTTTCCAGGATTATATGACTCCACATCACTGGGTTGCATGACACAGGATCACTAGTCCACCCTTCTCCAAGGAATTACCTAGCTATTGCTCCAAAGGTCTGTGGCCCTTCTCATAAGGATGGGCCAGAATGACATCATCTCTGGATTCTACTTTGCTTTTGAGGTTGTGGTATAGCCCACCTGTAGTCAAATTTTGCCTGTCAAACAATATTACATCACTAAATCTGTGGGGAATTCTTACACTAGCATTATGACTCAACTGGGAATAACATAATGATGTAATCTTGATATGCATCATAGCATCTTATGATGTGTCCCCTCTTTAAAAATCTTTTTAGACAAAACTTTATCACTTAAAAATTAAGTAATTTAAAATTCCTATTACACCTCACCTAGTGACAAACGTTTTTAATAGATAGTTAATCTTGGCATTGTCTATTTTACCTGGGAAACATTTTCCAGATCAGAGTATTCCAGTGGCTTGTGTGTGAACCTCATTTTTCCTTCTCCACATTACATTTTTTTCCATTCAAACAATATTATAAAGAAAAAATTCACCTTTCCATGTTCTAAATGGTACTATATCCTGCAGAATGGATTCCCCACCGTTGGGATCATTTGTTTTTTATTGGAGCTTGTTTTCATAGCACCTGCTTGTGGTTTCTAAGCTTTTGGATGCACATGGAGTTGGTTTCTTCTTTTCATGTGCGGATGCTCCTGATGAGAAGAGAAAAGAGAGAGCTTCCTTCCATCCAATTTTCTCTCTTTCCCCAGGTTTACACCCAAACTATCCCATCTCTAGGACAAGGGTTGTGGTATTCACTGACCCAAATTAAAGCTTCTCAGAGCTTAAAAACTTTAAGAGATCCATTAAACTGTAAATATCCAACTATCTTCACCATCTCAAACCTAGACAATTCATAATCTTGGGGAGAAAAATGGACTATCCATGGAAAGGAGCTTTGAATATATCTTATCTAGCTTGTAAGGGACAAGGTAGCATTAATGTACATCCACCTACTCTAAGATGCTGTATTAAACTCCCAAGTGCCTTCAGGCAAGTAAGAGACATAAGGCAAGTGCACAGATGACAACAGTACAGAGATAGAGGGATGAGCAGAAGAAGAGATTCCAACCGAGTCATGAGCAGTAAACAAGAGTGAGTACTTCCAGCTGGGAAATCAGGAGGCTCTTCAAGGAGGAGAGGACATTTAGGCTAGAGCTCAAGGATTAGTATAATTTGGCCAGCAAAAGTGGGAGGAAGGGCTTTGAGGACAGAGAATACACTAAGCAAGTGAAAGAGAAAGAAAAGGTGGAGGATTTGGGGTTGTTCTGCTAAATGTAAAGAACTTTATGCAGAAGAGTGCAAACATCACAGTAAGGGGAGTTTATCAACAGCACATGGAGTCTGTTGAAATTTTTCTTCATTAAACCTATCCTATCCCTGACCACCTTGACTTGAAGTGATCTTCTGAAAGCCTAGAGCACTTATTTTTGCCACTCGTTTATCACACAAAAGCCATCAATTCATAGAATTTTAGCACTGGAATAAATATAAATACAGATGATAAAAATGAGAGTCAGTTAGGTTTAGTTATCCTGTCTACTAATAGTTTAAATTTTCGTGCATATATATATGCAAAAACAATCTATTGAGATGTTAATTAGTGTCTCTTCTTCCTTTTGGGAAAATGAAGATTTTCTTTCCAACACACCTCCCCCCCACACACACACACATACACACAAACACATGCACGCACTCTCTTCTGTTCATGGAGAAATCCTAGGCCTTTGGGTTCCGAATGCTAGGCTCTTTGGTCTTTAGAGGCTATTGATGGTTTCTGTGGTTCAGAGGAAAAGAGAATGTGCCAGATACCAGAAGACAGTCTCCACCAGACTTTTGTCTGGAAGTCTAGCCTTATTAAGATCATTTAATAAAGCTCTTCACTGAGGGGGGAGGGAAATTGAGACTGGACCTTGGATTAAAGGGACAGAAACTGGCTTAATCCCAGCTGTGGTTGCATAGAGACGGAAAGGAGAATCCTAAATCTAAAGTATCTATCATGTCACTCTCTGTCATGTCATCTTATTTTAATTTTCCTTTAATACTTAATGCTACTAATATTATCCATGTTTGTTCAATTGTTTGCTAATTGTCTGACTCCCACACCCTCATCACTCCCAGAAAGTAAGTTCCATCAGGACAGTGAATTTATCTTTCTCATTCGCATTAATTACATCCCCAGCAACATTACTTAGGGTTCCAGCAGGAAACAGATGGCACCTCAAAGGGTGTGAGAAGACAGTTTAATAAAGGGACTTTTTACTGAGGCAGGAGCAATACTTGCAAGAGTAGGAAGGGATGTGGAAAAAAGGCCATGTGATAGAAGCTGTGATCTTAGGTAGAAGAATGTAGGCCTTGCCCAAGGCTAGGTAGGAGCAGGAGAAGGCTTTGAAGAATAGACACTACAGTTTCTCTCTCCTTTTGCTCTCTAAGCTCCTGCCGGTACCCCCAGTGGCCATACTCAACTAGAATAGAGGGAGCCTGGTGCTGCAGACTATAGAGGTTGGTCTCCTAGGGCACACAGCCAGTTGGAGAGCTGATGTAGAGAGGCAAACAGAGAATAACACACACATTTAAAATTCCCTAGATGAATGACTAGGCTATCAAGATGATAGGGGGGTAACCTTCCCTTAACACTTTTTCAGGAAGTGGCAGGAGTGCTGATGAGGCAGCATATACATTTTGACAGCAACAGAACACTAAGAGCATGTGAAATTGGGAGCTAAAAGAGAACAAAAAATATCCCTGTGACCTTGCTTGGCACAGAGTGAGTCAAGATACTTGCCTGCACATGGATTGCGTGAGCTTGGACAGTGGATAACAGCAACCGTGATGGATTGAAGGCTACAGCCCCCTCCAAAACTTTTTAACTATGTAACCCTTCTCTACCCTCTCGCTCAGGTCTCAGTATGACTTTGCGGATGGTTAGAGAGCTCTCCACTGACCTATGCTGAGCATCTAGAAAGTGAGAAACCCAGAACCAGATCAAATTTGATTTAGAAAAATGAACCAGTGCAATATTTTATGAATCCAAGAGTTTTAGAGCAAAATCATTCCTGCTATATAGTACTTATTCTTCCAAATAGATGTTAACCTCCATGAGGGCTATTTAGGCTGAATTGTGTCCCTCCCAAATTCAAATGTTGAACTCTCAACCTCCAGTACCTCAGAATGTGACCATATTTGGAGATAAGATCTTTAAAAATCTGATCGAGTTAAAATAATGTCATTAGGTGGGGTCTTAATTGAATATGTCTGGTATCCTTATAAGAGGAGAGACATCTGCAAGCCAAGGAGAGAGGCATCATAAGAAATCAAACGTGCTGACACCTTGATCTTGGGCTTCTAGTCTCCAGAACTAGGAGAAAATAAATTTCTGTCATTCAAGCCTGTGGTATTTTGTTATGGCAGGTCTAGCAAACTAACATAAGGGCTAAGACCACATCTTAAGTTAGTTACACTCCATTATCACAGTGTCAGCATGGTACCCTGACTGCCACAGCTACCCTGAATTCTGTGACTTAGCTGTATTGGCTCGTTCTCTCTTTCTAATACATTGGGAGTGTGACAAACAGTGTGTCTTTCATAATTATCTTCTACTTCCATTGTATGGATATGTAAAGTGGAAATAAACCTTACTATTTCAGTAAATTTTTACTTCTTACTAAAGTAGAAAATAACCTTTATCTACTTAAAAGAAATTGAGAAAAATCATATTTTTTATCCAAGGTATTTTAAAGCTTGTACTTGTTCCAATTGTTAGGTGTTTTTGGAAAGATAGGAATTGTGCCTATTGTAATTATGTGTATTACAGCTTCAGACATTCAGCAGAATCTCTGTTCCCAGTCATAGCCAGCATTATTCTGATTCTAGAGCCTTTGCCAGTTGAGTAAAGGTCATGTGGAGGTGAGCAGAATATGAGGTATCTGGCTCCAATTCCACTTGAAACATTAAAGTGACTCCAGATTGATAAAATAGAGAGAGGGAACAGCATGCTGAACTACAAAGATCCCAAACCAGAGTGAGCCAAATGGTACATTCTTGACTAATGGCGACTGGCAATGAAAGGGAGCAGAGATCTTAGGAATGGAACAGAAGCTCCATTTTAGTTTAAGATGTATGTAGGACATATGAGAGTATTTGCCAGAAAGATGACAGGAAAGTAAACAGCTGGCAGGAAGGACAAGAAAATTGTTAATGTTTTCTGCAAGGATATGAAAACTCATTCTTTTCATGGTAAATACTGGCGGTCAGTGAGATAACAGTAAAGGAGAAAATTAAGGAAGTTAAAAACAGAAACTCTATGAATGTCCTCAGAAAAAGGAAGAGAGGAAATTCTACTGGAGATCTATTTGAAAGAGTGGCAAAAGGAAGAATATGTAATAAAGAAATTGAGAAAGATGAAAATGGTTTAAAGCTTGAGAGAACTATTACCAATTAACAAGCTTTGGTCTAACACCATCACTGAGGTATCATGCAAGTATTTTACATGAACTATGAGTATAGTGGTTATTTCTGTTTTCTAACTGAGGAAATGAGGTTTAGGGAGGTTAACAACTAGCCTGAAGTCATGTACCTTACAAAAGGCTGAGTCAGGACCCAAATCTAGGTTTGCCTAGCTCCATAGCTCTTGCTATAACTAAGCACCAGGCTGAAATTCCATCAATTCTCAAAGTGCCTTTCTCCTACTGTGATCAATAAACTTATTCTGTGGCCTAAACATGTAAATTGTTTACAAATAGCTCATGCAAGCAAATTGCTGGATATATTTGTTAAGTTACCCTTGAATGACTTTGTATCGTGCTTTATTATATCAGACTGATCTATCCTGCCAGGTAAGGGGTACCTCTGTACAATTTCTTTTGTTCAACCCTTAGCACAATATCATTTGCAAATAAGAACTCTTACTGTATATGATTGTATTTGTTAGAACACACTCCAAGGAATGAGATCAGTGAGAGTTCTGGATTCAGAAAACTTATACATTTAGCGTAGAGAAATGTTTCATTTATAAATAATATGAAATTTCTTTCTCCCAACATCTTCTATTCCTTGAATACTAAAATCTAAAGTGTTCCTCTTTGGTTTATGTGCTACTTTGACTACTTAGCAAAATAATTATATTCTAGGATATCCAACAAGATATCTAACTGAGGTAAGTAGGTTTTTATTTACTTCAGTGATGCAATTTACTCAATCAAATATTTTCCCCTGCTCTTGTCAATTGTTTCAGTTGCTCACAGGCAATTCTACTAGGAATGAAATACTGTTAGAGGGAGTTCTCAAAGGGTGCTTTATCTTCATTATATTGAGAATTCTATTCCAAAAGAACCTTTGGGGAAATCTTTTTTACTGACATTCTTTTCTTTCATAGTTTTGTTTCAAACACAGGGACTTTTTCCTGCCAAAGCCTCATTTTTCTCCTTTTTGTCTAAAAGCTGTTTTCTGGAGACTGTTCATTTCCCCCAACCCCCCACCCCACCCCTTGGTGGATCTCATAATGATGATTCTCCTAAGGACACATGAGAGGGCTTTGCCCTAATCCATATTTTACTAAACAGCCCCAGGAGTGAGAAGGACCTTCCCTAGGATTTGATTAAACAAATTCTTAAAGTCAATAAAATATTTTCAAGTAGTAAGAGAAAGCAGCGTTAGTGCACATTCCCAAGGAGGGCAGACATTTCACTTTTCAGTCATCTTTAAGGAGTATTGTTTGAGATGAAGTGAATTCTCCTTGAGATTAGTTCCAGAAGCTTCAGCCTCTAGGGGCAGTTGCCCGTGAGGATAGTTTATTGAATAGCACAACACTGTTGTGACTTAAGCTATTTCTACACAATTCAGAGCAATTTTATGTGTAACTTTCCTCTGCAACTTTACAGGGTTATTGAAAGGGTAGAAGAAAACAAAGTAGGTAAGACCAGGCAAAGCACGTGATTAAGTTGAATCTGAGGTAAAATAATATGACTTACCCCTGGGAGAAATGAAAGAGAAAGCTACTTGTTAAATACAGTAGATTAGCAATGTATATGTGAGGTGTGAGGATAAAAAAGATTAGATTAAATATATTAGACTGATATATGGAGCCTATTTTTATGATTAAATAGGCGTGGTTAAGAAAACAATACAATTGAATGTTCAGTAAATGGTTAAATTGAACCAAGTTGGTTAAAATGCAGCTTGTTAACGTCACATTTACAGATGCTAAAATATCCATTCACAATATCCAATGAGGAGAAGTCTAGCAACTAAGTGGTTAATTTGATCCCCATCCATAAGCATAGAGATTCATTTATCTGAGGGGGAAAAAGTCCCCTACAGGCATAGGATTCTCCCAGTTGTCTGATAATAACAAACAGGCTGACTAGAAACAAACGGTGTAAAATCTCCATGTTATGTGTTCAGTAGATATAGTTTAAATATTAAATCTAGCTTTTCTTTTTCCTAATGTCAACAATGCAGACAAATAACAGGCCTTTGGAGAAGGAGGATTTTTTAACTTTGAGATAATTTAATTCTGTCCCAGCAGAGAATCAAAGAATCACAGGAGAAAATATATTTTCTCTCTCTCTCTCTCACACACACACACAATAATGAGCGTCTGATCTGTTGCAGTATAGGAGCCCTGGGAATAAAGCATCTTGTTGGGAATCTCTGTAGTATTTTATTAGACAATCATGATTAATGTCACAGAATTTAAGCAATGTTTGAAAAGAAGTCAAAATGTGCCACAAAAATTCACTTGATTGTGCCAGTGGGAATATTTCCTAACATAGTCCCAAACTTCAAAAATAGTATACAGCATACAAATGGATTAAGGGACAGGGTCCATCCATTTCTTCCCAAGTATATTTAATTTATTTAACAGAAAAATGTTGGGAAAATGGTGACTCTCATTAGCATGAGAAAGGAGCGTCCAGTGGTGTCTATACACTGGATTGTTCACATGTTGTTTTTCCCAGGGCGAGGGGGGTATTTGAATTTCTTACTGCTTCATGTCACCAGTCTGTAACGCAGATTGTAACTTTAAGATGTTATCTCCTGGCTATTCAGATAAACAGCCCATTATGTTTTTATGGTGGGCAGTTCTGAATCCTTAGGGGATTAGAAGATATTGGCTGGAGTTTAGTCCCTGCTAGACTATCAAGGGGTCCATGGGATCTTGTTCAGACTATATCTTTAAGCAAACACCTCTCTCATAATGGCGTCTCACACTGTCTTCTTGGCCATGGACTTCAAAAGCTGATTGCAGGGAGGCCCAAGGAGGCAATAACCCTTAATATAACAGAATCAGTCTAGAAGGGACAGACAGGGCAAAGGTAAGGCGTCTCTGAGGTTGGCATTTGTGTGTTTAGCCACATGGGGTGAATAGGGGCCATCTGTTCTTGAATCTGCTAACTCATCGTTTTCACACCATCCTAGGATCAAGTACATTTCATGCTTATTGGTGTGAGCACCATAGAGCTTTGCCAATCCTAATGATACATACTTTAATTTTATTTACCTTAGCTCTCTAAATAAAGAAAGGATGTGTAGGTAAAAGTGTGTGTGCATGTGTGTGTGTCTGTCTATGTGTGTCCGGGGAATTTGAGTTGTTCTTTGTACACTTAAAAGTAAGACTATCACAATTAAAACTAAACTCAAGTACGTATTCATAAAACTCATACATCCTTTGGGCAGTGGAAAAAAAACTCTGGAATGCCATGCTGCTGGAATTCTTTTTGAGTGTACTGTGTGACCTTTTTTTTTAAATTAGAGAAACTCCCTGTTTGAGACCCATATACAGAGGACTCCCTCTTCTGTCATCTTTCAAATAGTTGTGTGTACTATCAACTATTACAAAGAATACTTCATTTCAGAAAACACAAAACATTTTCCATTTTGAGATCTGTAAATAAGAAATAGAAACTTGAATTTTTCTGTTAGTACTTTCAAACCCAATATAAAATTGTTTTTTATATGCCAGGTCATACAGAGTGTGTAGCTTACTAAACATTAGATATGATAAATGTGGATATTTACCTTTATCCACTCTACTGGTAGATGACAAATCATATTGAATAATTAAAAGCTTATACTTTGATTTTAAATATTATTAACCCATTGTATTCATATTAATTATTTTGTAAGGTAAGTTAGCCACCATGTCTTCTGAAGGAAGAATTTAGATACTATTAATTTTAATTTTGGACTAAAAGAAATAATTAAAATTTGTAGCTTCTGGAGCCTATAAAATTTTAAAAGTACAATTTAATCAATAGAAAGTTAGTTGAAACTTGCTACTAGTGGGTGACAGTCTTCCCTTACTAACATCTTTAACACAATCTAACCCAGGCTGTCAGATTCTTTGTGAATCTCAGTAAGGACAATGAAAAAGAAGGAATCAAGTTCACATTCAGGTATAGGAAGAGTGAGTAACTTTCAGAAAAAGTGACACCAGTCCTAATACCAGGGCACTGAGTTAACTCAATCATACTGATTGCCATTTACCACCTAAGAGCTCGGTTCAAATCTAAAGACAACAAAGTGCCCTCTATTGATGGGACATTGAATTAGCATTTTGATTCTCAAAGAGAACAGTCCATAGCGCATGCAAACGTTATGTTTTCAATCAGTGACCATAGCAAATACATGCTAAGATTAAAACATGATTTCTCATTAATAACAGTTTGCTTGGTGGAGATTCCAAAACCTAAGTCCATACTTTGGATACTTTCCCTAGACAATACTTTTCTAACTCAGCAATCTTCATGCTTTTCTGGAAGCATAATCTTAACAGCATTTGAAAAACTAAATATTGTCTTGCATATTTTAAAGGAATGTCTAATATTTTTATGATTTAGTATTTTTTAAAGGATGTATTTTAAGCATACTGTATAAGTGCTTTAAAAACAGTTCCTCAAAATATTGGACCTCTTGATCTAGTTTATTCAATTTATGGAAAATGTCCACCATACAATAGAATTGGCAATGCCAGTCCTCTGCCTCACCAATCATCTAAACCAGACTCACTTTTTTTTTGGCAGGAAAAAATATTATTCCCTTTTTCCATTCAAATATTGACAGTGAATTTCAACATAGGGAGAATGATGATGGACAGATGGATGGATAGATGGATAAATAGATATGATAGGTAGGTGGATATATACATACATACGTACATATGTACATACATGCACGCATATATAGACACACACGGCCTTTTTGTGAGGCCAATAAAATGAGATGCTGCCTCTCTTAATATTGCTTACCAAAACTCACTTTGTTTTGTGGTCACAAGAGACTCCTTTAGATATAACGCATTCTCTTAATCACCTTCCTTCACACACTCCAAACACTATCTACATGAGGCCACCCATATTTTCATGAAAATACAATGCACTTTTAGGATTACTTTTAAATTTATGTGAAATTTCCTTAGTTGTCTGTTCCATTGCCAAGTAACACTCAAAGTTTCATGCCATATTTAAGTTACCTTGTCAGCAAGGTCTTTCCTCAACCAGGTTAACTGATCTCCTTCCTCACCTGTTATAACTATCCACTGGTTATTATAATAAGTATTTTACATCTATATTGCCATAACTGTATACATGTCTCTCTTAATAGACAATGCCTATTTATCATATTAAAGACTCAAAAATGTTTTTAAGTGAAACAGATGAATCAATGAATGATTCAATAATTAATAACTAGTTCCACTGAAAAATGTCTAAAATAGTGCTTTGAAAGGACAATAGCCACATATAAGGTCATGCTCTAGAAGAGGTGGTTTCTTTAAATGTACAAAGTATGTTTTGCTAATCTCCATACACACAAAAATTTACATGTTATTATTATCCTTCTTTATTCCTGAAGAGACTGATTCATAGGAGACATTTTAAGAATGACAATAAAAAGCAGCAATCTAGAAAAACCATACGTGGATGTGCTGTTTTAATAACATTAGATCCATGCCATTGTTCCTTGGTGGCAAAACCCTTAGCTGGAATGGGGAGACAATGTTAAAAAAAAAAAACAAACAAATTTTAGAAGGATATTTGGATGGGGAAAAAAATCTTTGTCCTATAATTACTTATAAAATCTAATTATACCTCTTTAACATATGTTAACAAACAGGAAATAAAATTTAAAAACAAAAAATAATTTTAAAATATTATACAGAGAATTATAGCCTGTCATTCATCCTTTTTGGTTGCCAAATCAAGCAGCTTAACCAGAGCTTCTCCAGCATAACATGGTCAAATTGAATGTGACCTACAACTTTGATCATTTGATATTCTGCAGATGAAGGCAGCAGAAGCCCCCCGACAGCATCCCTTAAACGATTTGTGCAAAATTGTAATACTGGATTTTAGGAGCCATGTGATATTTACCTCTTCTCTTATACTAGATATAGTCTAAGAAAACAGGGAAAATTGATAAAGTCCTAGAGTTTTGATGAAACGAATTCTCCCAAGTCTTTGAGACTTATTTAGATTTCAGAAATTACTCAATAAGAGATCATTTGAGAGACCTTACTAATTTTTCCCCAAACAGCAGCCAAGTTTTAATATACATCTAATATATAGGATTTATATCTTCATATTTACTTAACACTTTCTGTTATAAATAAGAAGGTGGAAAAACATCACTAAAGCCATTTCTAAAAAATTCAGTCAGCCTAGATTTTGTTCAACTAGCATTTTTTTCATGATTTAAACTTTAAAAATAGGAAATGTTAGTGAAAACAAGCTTTGAGACATTCCTGGAAGTTACAGGTCATGATTTTATACTAGAAAAAAATTAGCATCTGCATTTTCTGAATTGAATGAACACACGTTGCTAAATCTTTTAGAATGTCATTGAACACAGAGGTAGTTTAAAACGCCTTATTCTTCTTTGTTCATGTTGATGGTCTCAGGAATTGAGAATTAATTTTCTTTGTTGGACGAGTTAGAGCTTAATTTATCTACCTTCTTTGTTTCTCAATAGACATCCTTTACACTAAAAGTTTCAAAAATATAATTTGCACTTTGAAGGTATTGGGTCAGAACTGGTAACTCTGAAGCAAAGTTCTTTCTTCTCTAACAAGCCACAGGTCCTCAGGAGTGGCGTGTGACCTGTTTTCACCATCATTAACAAAATGACTTTTTGTACAAAAGGAAAGACTTTTATACCTGAAAATAAAATCTTGTGACACATTGTGAAAATTATTTGGTCTGACATTGGGTTTTATTATGCTTTGTGTTATTCCTGAGGAACAAAGAAGATCATGCTAAAGAATGAAAAAGAAAACACTTAAGGGAGTCTGGGCAGTTTTAACAGCATGAGTGAAATACAACACCAAACAGGATGTCTCTATTCCCTTTGAACTTGAGGCATCCCATGGACCCTAAGCTACCGAATTCTCTGGTTAGTTATGTGGTGCCAGACATTCAGTGGCACTTAATGAAGATAAGTTTCTACATTGTACTTTTAAAAGTAATGGTGAATGAATCCTGCCTGACCTGAGTGTTTTATCAAAGTCTTTGTGAAGTTGGAGAAAATGTTTTCTTGGGTTAAAATAAAGCAATTGTCCACTTTCTATTTTTTTTTTTTTCATTCACTGCCAATAAATCTTCAAATCAGTAGGGAGAAATATTTCCACATTTTTGTTTCAAGAATAAATGTAAATATTTGTGTTTGTTCATTTATATTGAAACATAAATAAGACTCTAATGGAAAATAAAATTTAAACTTAAGCATCAATAGAATGTTTCTCATTAAATATTTCCTTTCATAAACAACACTTACAATTTCCTACATATTAAGAAAAGTTTCTTCTTGATCTTTCCCTTTGTATTAATGAAATATGTACCTGCTCTTTTTTGAGGTTTCCCTGATTATACAAATAGTTTCTTTATGGTTCTGTAGTTAAGTAGTACAAAATCCACACCTAGGACACTGCCATTCCTCTCTTTTGGAAATATATTCATAAAGAAAGTGGCTAAGCACAATTAAATAATGCTTATTGTTACTAGGCTTGTATTTAAAGTCCCTTTTCAGGAAACTCTTGGAAAGTGGGTGGAATAAAAAGCTTAAGCTTCTGATTGAATGCAAACCTCAAGATTGTACTGTCTAGCTTCACAAGAGAATATGCGAAAAAGATCTATCTGATGCTATCTGAAGGGAAGGCGCTGCCTTCTTATTTTTGATTTTTCAATATAAACATCAACTGATTCTACCTTATCAAAAATTTTCTTCTTTCATAAAGAGATAACACTCTAATTCAGACAAAGTATACATTGACCTAATAAAAATTTAAAGTAATTCCCTTCATGAAGTAATCTTTAGAATAGGATTTAGTGACTCACTCTTATGATCATGCCATGGTCCCTTTAATCAGCAATAATTAGAACCCTTCCATAATACCAATTCCAAGCATTCTCCTCTCTTATCATTATCTCCTATCTTGTGAGTTTACTCCCACTACTACCACAACTGCAATAATTTGGGGATCTGCAATTCATTGATTCTATCAATTTTTCATTTCTCTTATACTCCTTATTTTCTTACTTCTCTCCTTTAACTAGTTTAAAATTCATAGTACATCAGAAAATCACTTCCCTGTCTCTTTCACTCTAATTCAACTCTGGTTCAACTCTTGTTCAACATGGCTGGGGAAAATGACATAGTTATGTTGAATTATCTCACTTTGAAGTAATGTGTATGAAACTTATGTGGGCCCTCAATGTTGCTCCATGACATCTTCTCCGAGTAGATTCCCTTTTCCACTCTCCTAGCTAATTATGTCATATCTTCTCTTTAGTTTTCAAACCTCCAAAATTTCCTCCCCACTGTCATTCTCAGTGGTGACCTTGGTTCCTATTTCACCAAAGAAGAAGTCAATCGGAAGCACACTTCATAAATCTCCTACCACTGCATTCAAGCACCTGCCAGCAACTGGATCCATGTGTTCTGCTTTTTCCACTGTTACTATGGAGAAACTGTCCATGTATCTAAGGCCAAACCTTCCATTTGTGCGCTAGATCTCATTCTCTTCATAAATTCAAGAACATTTCTCCAGAAATTAATTCACTCCTCTCTCTATGACAGAACCAGTTTTTTGCTTTGTACTAGATCATTCCTAGCATCACACAAATATGCTGTTATTTTTACTAATATTATTTTTTAAAACACTCATTTACTCTCCTCTCTCTACCCACTGTTCCATTTATCTAATCCCCTTTAGAGCAAAATTCCTCAAAAGATGAGTAGTTTATCCATGTAGTCTTTAATTCCTCCTCCAATTCTCTCCTCTAATTAAGCTTTTAACTCATCAAGCCCCTCATTGACAAGAACAGCAGTAGCCTGTGTGTTACTGAATTTAATGACCAGGTCTTAACTTACTTGTCCCATCCACAACATTTAATTTAGTACAGCTGATTATACTCTCTTCTTTGAACTGCTTGCTTCATTTAGGTTCTAGGACACTCAGCTGCTCCTCATCTGGCTCCTCCTCATGACTCTGATATCGTAATGTTAGAGCGTCCCAATCTCAGTCTTTAGATCTCTTCTCTACACACACTTGCCTTATAGGGGATCTCATCTTTGCTTATGGCTTTAAATACCATCTACTTGCTAACAACCACATTTATATCTTTAGCTCTGACTTCTATCTTGAACTCAAAGCACATTTATCCAATTGCCTTTTAGACAGCTCCACTCAAATGTCTAAGGAACATTTGAAATCCAATTGTACAGAGCTGAACACCTAATCATCAGCTCAAACCTGCTTCCACAACCTTCCCCATTTCAGTTAACATTAACTCCTTTCTATGTGGTGTTCAGATCGAAAACCTTGGCGTTATCATTTACTCCTCCACCTCTACCTCCCTCTTACTCCAGGTCCAGTCTGTCAGCAAAGCCAGTTCACTTACCTTTAAAATAAATCAGAATATAACCACTCGTCACCACTTCCACCTTCCTTTTCCCTGTTCACTCCACCTCAGTCATACTTGCCTCCATGTTCCTTGAGCACTCCAAGGAACTTCTGCCTCAGGGCCTTTGCCCTGCCTGTTCTCTTGCCTACAATGCTCTTCCCTGTGATGGTCTCACAGCTTCCTCCCTCATCACTTTCCAGTCTTCATGTAAATGTCACTTATGAGTGAGGCCCTCTCTGACCATCTTTTTTAAAACTGCAAATCTCACTTCTTGCAGCATAAGCTGATCCCTTCCCTACTTTAATTTTATTCATAGCAATATCAACTCCTAATGTACTCTGTTTACTTATTTATTTTGTTTGGTCTTTAACCTCTAGAAAACACTCTCCAGAAGAACTTTCTGCAATGATGCACATGTTCTCTATCCGTGCTGTCCAATGTGGCAGCCACCAGCTATGTGTGGCTACTGAGAACTTGAAATATATAGTTTAATTAACTTAAATTTAAGTTTAAATCATCACATGCGGCCAGTGGTACCCTTTTAGACAGCACAGCTTGGATATACAAGCTGCATAAGAAGAGGGAGTTTTGATTTTTTCAGACTTATAGAACCCTAGGACCTACAACATCATCAGGCACACTATAGGTGCCCAATGTATTTCTGTTGAATGAATTAAGTACTTCCTTTGCTTTCTGGTTTCATTTCCCTGTTTAAACATCGACACAGGCCATGGTATTTGGTTGATGAAGGGAGCACAGGTTACACCTTAGCTCTCATTAACCCTGCGGTGCCCTTTGTGCAAAGCACAAACTGCACAACTGCAGGTGGCCACCCTGAGTGAGTGACTTGGTTTACAGATAATTACCAGTTGTTTAGAGCCTGCAGCTTTCTCTCTTTTTGGACACCATCGTCACCATTAATGTGAAAAGAAGGGCAGGGACACAGTGGGAGAGCCCTAGATGTGGAGGTGTTTGCCTATCTCTGTGTACTGTCACTGCCTTAATGACAAAGGGACTTTGAGCTCCTTTTTTTTTCTTCAATCTTTGTGCCTACATGAAACCCTCTGTAGACTCTCCACACTCAGCTTCAGAAGAAGGGCCAAATGTAAGAAGCATCAAGCAACAGCTAGGGAGGAAAAAAAAGAAAAAGATCAAACATAAATTTAGGCTCCGTAAACTCAATAGTAATTGTCCTTAGAATATAAATCTCATCTCTCTACCAAGAATAAAATTTTGCGCAATCGTACATGGGGAAGATTTAACATCATTGTATGTCTGGGACAAAATCAACTACACTTTCCCGAGATCTCTGGGTTTGTTTCTGTGCCTTCAATCTCCTTTTCCCACCTCATATTGCCCCTTTACTTATTTGTTAATAAAGCCTTATGAGAGAATAGGTACACAGAAGCTCGGGTTTACCTCTTTCTGTCTTCACAGGGTAGGGCCAAGTCCTTCATGGTGGAGAGATTTATGCTCTCAATACACAAAATGACCTTCCAGGAGAGAAGGAAAAAGAGTGGAAATAGCAGAGATGGGGAGAGATGTAGCTATTTCAACCAAAGAGTGAAGTTAATAAACTTGGATCCCCTATGGTGACAAGTCCTAAATGTGTCCTGGTCCCTGCCTCTCCTTGTTCTCAAGGTCAATTTCTGATCTAAACATAGACAGAAAAATACATTTTTACCAGCTCTAAAAACAGACCACTTTTGAATTCCAGCTGCAGCTCTTTAATAAATCTGGCCATTTTTTATGATTTAGTTTCCTCACCTGTAAAATAGGGATCATAGCAATATTGCTTATTTTACAATGTTGTTATAAAGATTAAAAAAGTAAATGTGGCGTGCTTACTATAGATTATAAGCACTTATTAAATGCTTGTAGCTCTTGCACTTCGAGATAGAGAATTTTAAACCATTCCATTTGTTGGCTCAAACTCTTCGTTTTACAGATGAGGACTGGAGACATCAATTCTTTAAACAGATTTTTAGTGTCTGAAGCAGGATTAGAACAAAAGTCTCTTACTTCCTATTTAGCATACTTTTCAACACACCACTCTAATACTCACCGTGTCCCCTTATTCCTTTCCCTTCTTTTCTTGACTGTTACATGGAAAATAAAAGGAGTAATCAAAAGTGGGAAAATTGGAGGGGGAAATTGTGGCTTTGGTTGCAAGTAAAAAGTTACTTAACATTCTGCTCTTCAAGTTTTTTCTTCTGTGATGTGGGAGTGATCAAACAGATCAGCTGGAAGTGCTATGCCCCCTGCCCCCAGAGGGAACAGATCGGTTCACACAGAGACCTGCCAGACAGTTGTAACGCCAATGCTTCTGTCCCATGCAGAAGGTGTTCTAGGGCTGCCTCTAAATAGATGAGGCAAGTGTAGGAGTTTTTAGCTTACAGATGATAAAATTTGTAAGCCTTTTGGTGATTTGTTCTATTGGGATCAAGAGTCGATTGTAACTAACTCTCCTGTTACCAAATACCTGAACACCACCTCTGGAGGGAGTCGTGCAACGAGCTGCAGCAGCAGGCACACTGCAAAGAATAAGAGCTGGACTCTCCAACAAGCTTGGGCTTTTGCTTTGGCCTGGCACTTATCAGTTATTACGTCTGCTACTTAATGATTTACTCTTAGAGGGCCTGCAGTGGTGGTGTCTTTTCCTAATTGCTGATCTCATTTTGCACCCTAGTGCCAAATAGTTCCCCTGAAACTACTGAGTAAAACAACAGGAAAAGTTCCAATAATCATCACCATCCTTAACAAAATGCAGCTCTTAAAGTAGATGACCTTCCTGGAACCATCCCAAGCAGCCTGACACTCCTCTGTTTTCTTTAGACACTTCATGAGCCTGTCAGTTACTGAAATTAGCTACATTTAATAAACAATTCCCTCTGCTGGCTACTTGGACAATAAAATGATTTGAGGGACTCATATGTGTGCCTTATTTAGATGATTACCCTAAAACAGGATAGAAATATTGTGCATAAGGACAGGGCTGTGGTGAAAAGCCTTTGACTAGAAATAAAACATGTGAGAATACTGTTTATAGTAGATCCAGAAAACTGCAAATAGATGAACAGAGCTGGCAACATATTTTGAATTTGAGATAAGTGATTTTAAATGAGATGACTAGATTTTATATAGTGCACAAATATGTGCCACGAAACCCAGATCAGACAGACTCACCAAAATATCCTACACTGTTGGAGTTAAGTAAGGGTCGGCCAAATAAATTAAATCCTGAGTGTACTACCCTGGCCTAATTGTCGGGTCTCCCTGGGCTTACCTTTGTCTTTTCATCACTAGCTCCACCTATCATTTTATCTTTCTATTTTCTTCTTATTTTAAATTTTATATCATAGTACTATCAATTTTCCATAGTAATGCAAAAATAAACATTCTCTCTTATGTTATACTGTAGTAAATTTCCTTACTTTATAGTTTTAAAAAAATCTGCTTTTGAAAAGGTCATCAGTCACAGTCAATTTGCTATAATCCCAATCACTAATAGAAATGTTCCCTCAGTTTTATTCCTTGTTTTTATCTTAAGCAACATGAGTTGCTTTTTTAAAGCAACAAGAGTCTCTTTTTTTATGCATGTGACAAATCTTTTAGATGTTTATGAAACTTCTTATTAAATTAAGAAGTTTGCTATTTGTCCCAAATATCATTAGCCTGCACTACCTATATGAGCTTGGCTAGCTAGACTGACTCCCTGTTATGTAGATGTCTGGGAGATTCATTCCATTGACAGACGTAATCTCTCAAAATCTATGGACTTATGCATTTTGTTAACAG
This sequence comes from Equus quagga, assembly GCF_021613505.1. Lineage (NCBI taxonomy): Eukaryota > Metazoa > Chordata > Mammalia > Perissodactyla > Equidae > Equus > Equus quagga. The sequence goes on along the minus strand of NC_060274.1, from coordinate 75,933,876 downwards.
TTGTTCATTATTGCAGTTTTCATCTGAAAATTATTTTGAAGCATTTAAAAGCCAGATAGTTATATTTTGTTATCAAGACACAGATCTGGAACTATTCAACTCAAATTAGAGTAATATATTATGAATGTATTAAACTGGTGATCCAGAGCACTTTGAAGGCACGTAAAAATTTTAAGACTGTCTAATATTGGCTAACATTTGCTGAGTGCTCACTAAATGTAAGTCTCTAGGTTGAAAAATGAGCTGTCTTATTTAATCTTCACAAACCTATGAAATAGACAGTCCATTTGCATATGGTGAAATTGGGTCCCACTAAGGTAAAGTAAGTCGCGCAAGGTCACACAATTAGAAAACTGGCAGAGCCAAGTGTTGGTCCTAGAAAGCTATATTCCAGAGCCTGTTTTTTGAACCACCACCTAATATTGCCTAGTAGGCTGGTTATTGTTTCGTTTCATTTTGTTTCTTTTTTTCTTCCTTCTTTCTTTTTTTTATAGAAACAAACATGGTACAACATGAATACTTATGAAAGTATCTCGAATATGCACCCATACACAAATTTTCAAGTAAAAGAAAAAACAATAGATTGACTTTGTAGAACTTAAATACATTTTAAATTAGGTCATTTGATTTCTTTAAGAGAATAATCATCCAATAAATGAAAGTCAATAAATATCTTTTGAGCAGGGACAATGAGTGAGGTGATGTTTTAGGTCTGTGGATATACAGCAGTTAACAACACATAATAGCCTCAAAGTGCATAGTTGTAGCAAATAGCGATTAGAGAAAGTGATGGAGGATGATTGGGAGGTGGGCACAGTGGTCAGGGAAGATCTCAGTAGGTGATATCTGAGCTGAGTACATAGCCAGGGAACAATAGACAGAATTCCAGACAGAAGAAATATCCTGGGACAAGACCCTGACATGAGTCTGGCATGTTAGAGAAATGTAAAGAATTACGAGGCTGGAGCAGAATGAACAAGGGGAGGACCAAGGAGGATATGAAGTGGAGAGAGGTCATGTGTGGTAAGAAGTGCAAATTGTATTGTAGTTGCAGGAAGAGAATATTAAGCATAGGACTGATCTGTCACAGGTGGCCACTGACTTGGTAAAATAATTTCTGAAATAGGTAGTTCCTCCAGTTTACAGACAAATTCTATCAAGTTAGAGAAAAGAGGAAAACAATAGGGAATAAAGACCTTGCCCATAGATTTATATCATTATATATGACTCCACATAAATCATTCCTGAAAAAAGGTTGAACATTAGAAAAACAAGCAGTAAACAAAGCAGAGATTTACAAAGTGATGTTCATAAACTTAGGCATTTCTGTTTCATGTCTATCATTAAAATAAACATCTAATTATTTTATACAGGTGACTCATTTAGATTGAAAAATTCCACACATTAAAAATTTGAAGCAGGACAGCCCCAGTGGCTTAGTGGTTAAGTTTACCACACTCCACTTTAGCAGCTCAGGTTCAGTTCTGGGGCGCAGACCTACCTCACTCATCTGTCAGTGGCCATGCTGTAGTGGTGGCTCACATACAAAAGAAAAAAGAGGAAGACGGGCAACAGATGTTAGGTCAGGGCAAACCTTCCTCAGAAAAAAAAATCTGAAGAAATGATAGGAGGAGATAAATAAGAGCTTACAATCTGGTTAGATCCAAAACAATTTCTTAGAGAACAAAGCTGGCACTAAGATTTTTAGACAGAGTGAAGGTGAAAGATGGGATGAGAAAACTTCTGTAAAAGAAGTATTGCATTTTAAAAGCAAACTGGAAGAAAATTATGCATCTCTGTCTCACCAATTTTCATATTTGTTTGATTGAAAATACATCAAATTCTGAAATCAAGAGAAAGCTCATTTCTACAGAACTCTTCCTACCAAGGGATCTGGCAAAGTTCATGGTACTCTACTAAGTAACAACTACTTTATTTAGGTGAAGAGATAAGGGAAAATTCACGGAAGTGACTTTTGATTTGAAACTACCTGATGGAACTATTGGGCAGAGGAGGCCAATTAACCATAACTCTCTGGAATAATAAGAGCTTGTAGTAACATATATATGTGGCATACAAGAGACACAGTTCAGACTTAAAGACACTTACAAACTGAAAGTGAAGGGATGAAAAAAGATACTCTGTGCAAATGGCAAAGAAAAGAAATCTGGGGTAGTAATACTTATATCAGACAAAATAGACTTTAAAACAAAAACTGCAACAAAAGACAAAGAAGGGCACTACATAATGATAAAGTGAACAATTCAACAAGACGATATAACACTTGTAAACATTTATGCACCCAACATAGGAGCACCTAAATATATAAAGCAATGATTAACAGACATAAAAAGAGAAATAGACAGTAACACAATAATAGTAGGGGACTTTAACACTCCACTTATACCAATGGATAGATCATCCAAACAGAAGATCAATAAGGAAACACTGGACTTAAATGACACATTAGACCAGATGAACTTAATAGATATATAGAACATTCCATCCAAAAACTGCAGAATACACATTCTTCTCAAATGCACATGGAACATTCTCCACAACTGATCACATATTAGGCCACAAAACAAATCTCAATAAATTTAAGAAGATCGAAATAGTACCAAGCATCTTTTCTGACCACAATGGTATGAAACTAGAAATCAACTGCAGGAAGAAAATCAGAAAAGCCAGAAAAATGTGGAGATTAAACAAAATGCTACTGAACAACGATCGGGTCAATGAAGAAATCAAAGGAGAAATCAAAAAGTATCTGGAGACAAATGAAAATGAAAATACAGCATGCCAAAATCCATGGGATACAGCAAAAGCAGTTCTAAGAGGGAAGTTTATAGCAATACGGGCACATCTCAACAAACAAAAAAAACCCCAAACAAACAATCTAACAGCACACCTAAAGGAACAGGAAAAGGAAGAAACAAAGCCCAAAATCAGTAGAAGGAAGGAAATAATGAAACTCAGAGCAGTAATAAGTGAAACAGAGACTAAAAAAACAAGAGAAAAAAATCAATGAAACTAAGAACTGATTCTTTGAAAAGATAAACAAAATTGATAAACCTTTAGCTAGACTCCCCAAGAAAAAAAGAGAGAGGGCTCAAATAAATAAAATCAGAAATGACAGAGGAGAAATTACAACAGACACCTCAGGAATACAAAAGATTATAAGAAAATACTACAAAAAGCTATACACCAACAAATTGGATAATCTAGAAGAAATGGATAAATTCTTAGAAACATACAACCTTCCAAAACTGAATCAAGAAGAAGTAGAGAATTTGAATAAACCAATCACCAGTAAGGAGATTGAAACAGTAATCAAAAACCACCCAAAAAATAAAAGTCCAGGACCGGACAGCTTCCCTGGTGAATTCTATGAAACACTCAAAGAAGACTTAATACCTATCCTTCTCAAACTCTTCCAAAAAATTGAAGAGGAAGGGAAGCTTCCTAACTCATTCTATGAAGCCAGCATTACCCTGATACCATAACCAGACAAGGACAACACAAAAAAAGAAAATTACAGGCCAATATCACTGATGAACATCAATGCAAAAATCCTCAACAAAATACTAGCAAAGTGAATATGACACTATATTAAAAAGATCATACACCATGATCAAGTAGGATTTATTCCAGGGAAGCAGGGATGGTTCAACATCTGCAAATCTATCAACGTAACACACCACATTAACAAAATGAAGAATAAAAATCACATGATCATTTCAACAGATGCAGAGAAAGCATTTGACAAGATACAGCACCCGTTTATGATAAAAACTCTAAATAAAATGAGTATAGAAGGAAAATACCTCAACATATATGACAAGCCCACAGTTAATATCATTCTCAATGGAGAAAAACTGAAAGCTATCCCTCTAAGAACAGGAACCAGACAAGGATGCCCACTTTCACCACTTTTATTTAACATAGTATTGGAGTCCTAGCCAGAGCAATCAGGCAAGAAAAGAAATAAAAGGGATCCAAATTAGAAAAGAAGAAGTGAAACTGTCACTCTTTGCAGATGACATGATTTTATATCTAGAAAACCCTAAAGATTCCACTAAAAAACTTTTAGAAACAATAAAGGAATACAGTCAAGTCGTGGAATACGAAATCAACGTACAAAAATCGGTTGCGTTGCTATACACTAACAACGAAGTAGCGGAAAGAGAAATTGAGAATACAATCCCATTTACAATTGCAACAAAAAGAATAAAATACCTAGGAATAAACTTAACCAGAGGTGAAAGATCTGTACACCGAAAAGTATAAAACATTGTTGAAAGAAATCGAAGAAGACACAAAGAAATGGAAAGATATTCCATGCTCTTGGATTGGAAGAATTAACATCGTCAAAATGCCCATACTTCCTAAAGCAATCTATAGATTCAACGCAATCCCTATCAAAGTTCCAACAACATCTTTCATGAAATAGAACAAAGAATCCTAAAATTTATATGGAACAACGAAAGACCCAAAATAGCCAAAGGATTCCTGAGAAAAAAGAACAAAGCTGGAGGTATCACACTCCCTGGTTTCAAAATATACTACAAAGCCATAGTAACCAAAACAGCTTGGTACTGGCACAAAAACAGACAAATAGATCAATGGAACAGAATTGAGAGCCCAGAAGTAAACCCACACATTTATGGACAGCTAATATTTGACAAGGGAGCCAAGAGCATATGATGGAAAAGGAGAGTCTCTTCAATAAATGGTGTTGGGAAAACTGGACAACCACATGCAAAAGAATGAAAGTAGACCATTCCCTTACACCATGCACAAAAATCAACTCAAAATGGATTAAAGACTTGAGTGTAAGACCCGAAACCATGAAACTTCTAGAAGAAAATGTAGGCAGTATGCTCTTTGACATCAGTCTGAGCAGCATATTTTCAAGTCCCATGTCTGACCAGGCCAGGGAAACAAAAGAAAAAATGAACAAATGGGACTACATCAAACTAAAATCTATTGCACAGCAAAGGAAACCATCAACAAAACGAGAAGACAACCTAACAATTGGGAGAGGATATTTGTAAACCATATATCAGATAAGGGGTTAATATCCAAAATATACAAAGAACTAATACAGCTCAACAACAAAAAAACCAACAATCCAATGAAAAAATATCCTTTCTTTCTATAACTAGCCCAGTGGTTCTTGAAGACCAGGAGTATCAGGATCACCTGGGAACTTGTTGGAAATGAAAATTGCAGGCCCTGCTCCTAATGAATCAGAAGTTCTGGGAGTGGGGTCCAGCAAACCTGACAAGTCCCCCAGGCGATGCTGATGCCTGCTCATTGGTATACCATGGTACTAGACCACAGTGATTCGTCAGCCCATGAGAGTAGGGTGAGGAAAACTTCCTGCCGGTGGAAAGTACACGTTCATTCCCCACAGTTTCCTTGATAACGTCATCAGCTTCACACATGCTAGTAGATGATTCTCAGTCACATACTTGTGGCCCATACACTTACACTACTAGCACCGACCTATGACATTACTTAACCAATTGTTCGACTAACTGATTCTTTTTTGTATTGATTTGATTTGTGAAATGAACTGATAACCAATTATTTTACTTAGAGTGATCATCACAGCACGGGGTAATAGTCTATGGTCATATAGATTTCAGGTCAAGGAAGAAAAATTTTTGTCTGAGCTAAAAGCTAAATCGCATTAACAGAATCCATTATTTAAAATCTCTCCCTGATAATGTTTTTTGCTTTTCTTTTGTATTGTATTGCGATTTTAATTTTTACTTTCTTGGGATTCTGTTCAATCATTGGAAGCCTGCAGAGAAAATATAGAATGGAAATCTAATCTATAATTTTAGTATGGCCTTTGGCTTGGATTTTTAAAACAACAGCTCAAAAAGTAAAATACTATAGCTCATTGAATCTAAGATGTCATCAATTACAGGACAAAATAATTGTGACCATTTTTTTTTTATATACCACTATGAAAATTAAAAAACCAGTGCCAACCCCACAATGAAATGCCATCAAATGTAAGAGGCATCCCAGTTAAGGCATGTTAAAATATGAAAGAGTGCGTCGTAGTATCAATGAAATACAGTACACATTAATGTACAGTTGCAGCTGGCATCCTCCTTCAGGGCAAACTCTGCTTATGTATTTTCTTTTCAAAAGCAATGTTGATCTGGCCCCAGTTATGGTACAGTTATAGTAATTTTGTTCTTCAAAGTTAAGCAGTAGTCATTCAGCCTAAGGATTATTTCATGACATCAGTAACTAAGCACTGCAGATGGAAAATATTCTTCTACAATTTGGTATCTGAGTTGTCATGTGGCGGAGGAAACAGGCAATTCAGCGAGAAAATGAAGGCAGGGTAACAGTAAAACATGGAGCACTCATTGAATAACTCTTTTGGCTGTCATATAAAAATAAAACCATTCCCAAATCTGAGATTTGTTTTTTTAATGCTGATATTTTCCGTTCTTAATTAGCTATGTTGCTTCTTTATGTTAGTTGTTAAATATATATAAGAAAACTATGTTGCATAAGACATTCATAAACATAAATGTCCTGCAAATCTCATTCCCCCTGTCTTTGCAGAGAGTCATGTACTTACTTAAGAGTATAACAAAGAGATGTACTAGTATGCAGGAATTTTGAGCCGAAGACTAAGCCCCTGACTAGTTCTTGCACAGAACGCTCCATGAAAAGCAGCGAAGATGGTCTGCAAACTGGTAAGTTCCCATATATTAGAAAAGCTCTGCTTACTTTTTTGACTTGGAGAATTTTATTTAAATAAGAAATTCATTGTTGGTAAAATTTCCTTTTATTTCTGTATTTTCACAATTCAGAACAAGTTTCTATAGTATTTAAAAACTCTACTCATTTATTGGAGATATTTTTAATAGCCCATTGAGCCAACTTGAAAGTGTGTTAAGCTGGAAGTTACAAGACATGAGATCAAGTTGTGGTTTCGTTATTCCTCAGCTCTGCGACTTTGAGCAAGTCATTTAATTTTTCTGTCACCTTTTTAACATTTGGAAATGTAAATGACTGCTAAATCCTCTTTAGTGATTTCAGGGTAATAAGAAGATCCAAGAATACAGCAATACAAAAATACCAAAAAAGGGCGATTCATATATATTATCTCATTTAATCATACAAACGAAATGAGATCATGCAGAGGAGTACTGAGTATAGTGTCTAGCACAGAGTAAATGCTCCATAATTGCCACTAGGTATTATTGTTCTATCATCAATAACAACAACACTGCCAGAGTGAAATTAATGTTGCCTTTCCAGTCAAGAAAACAATCTTCAAGATGTTGAGTGATATTGTTGTGGTCATTCCAAGGGCCCAGGCCAAAATTATGACTCATCTACTGGACAAGCAGACTGTGCTTTCAACCTCAGGGCCACAGTGCCCTCCGCAGTCACTGATAGCATAGCCAATCAGATTGTCTTTGAGTAGAAAATCATCTTTTTGATTTAAATTTAACTCCTGAAGTATTGTTTGAAAACACCTTAAAATAATAACATTTTGTCCATCTATCACATGACTGTTAGCCCATTTTTCCCTTAAAGTCTGGATTAGACTTGAAGAATATTCGTATAGAACAATATCCTCCCTGCCAATTTTAACTGAAAGGGAAGGGGACTGATATACGAAATTTAAAACAGTAAAAAGAAGAAAGATTAGTTGTGTGGGTGTATGTGTTTGTGAGAGACAAGGGATATGGACTGTGGTTTGAGGTAGAGTTAAGGAAGATAGAAGGCATTTTCTTTAGCTGCCTTCCTCCATGTTTTTAAGTGCTACATAATGAAAAAGAAACAGAAGCCCAAAGTGACTGAAAAAGTCAGTGTATGCAATACCTATGCAGAAAAAGACGTGAAACAAAAACCTCGAAATAACTTAAAGGTCCATTAATAGGAAGATAGATAAAATACACTATGGTATATGTCCATAAGGGCCTAATATAGAGAAATTAAAAAGATATATAAATATCCATAAGTATACATCAAAATAAAGATATTAAAAGCAAGTTCCATAAATTACACGTACAGAACAACAATTTAATACTTACCTTTTGCTATATATGGTAAATTTAAAACCACACTCACTAAAATAATATTGTATTGTGTGTGTGTGTTTGTGTGTGTGCGCGCGCGTGTGTGCACGCAGTGGAAATACACAGATTATGACAGTGGCTAAGAGGGGAAGGGAATAAGACTTAGGAGCAGTGATTAAAGGGGAGTCCATATTCATCTGCAATTTTTATTTCTTTTATAAACAAAAGACTTGGAGCAAATGTAATAAAAATATTTAGCTATCGCCATTTCTAAACGGTGGAAATAATGAAGTTTGTTACATAATTCTTTGTATTATTCTTCATCTTTTAAATCATCCAACATTTAAAAAAAACATATTTTAAAATGGGTGCATTATTTTAAACAACATTTCTGAGTTCCCAGATTGCACCAGTTTATTCTAAAAGGATGATATATAAATATACAAATTCTTGATGTGAAGCTTAGTAATTATTCACAATGCCCGTGTGACTTCCAGTTACAAGACATGGAGATTAGCTTGCATTGTAAGACATAGCTGAAGTTTGTTTTACAGATAAGAAATCTTGGGAAAAACTGAACACTCAATTTCTTTTTATGTGCTTGTTTCAGGGGTAAACAATATATAACAAAATAACTATGCCAGGCATAATGTGAGAAGCAAATTAGCAAACAGAAACAAACTGACTATAGTTGTCTGAAAGTAAAGATTGTGTGTGTGTGTGTATACATTTGAAGTGAAAAGAATGTTTTTAAATACATAAAATAAAGGACACAGATAACAAAGGAAACAACTATATTGAAAAAAGCCACCAAAATGTGGGGGAAAGTCATGATATAATACATGCAATTGTATATTACTGCATCAAAGAACTAATTAAGCAGCAGGTCTGACATAAATCATCACCTCAAAACAATGATAAGAGTAACTGATCATTGGACATATTTACACAACAGTAAAGTGATATGAAAATAGCAATCATTTCTATTGGTGACAAGGTCACCTGTTTTACCCATAGTGCTGTGCTTTGTTGCCTACATTTATATTGGGAAGAAATACACTCCTAAATTCATACAGCTAATAAGGGGCAATATTAGTAAAAATAATGATGTACTTTTTTTCCATCCAAGTTCATGAGCCTCATGAATTCTATCCAAGGACTCCTGGGAGGTCTGCAGACTCAAGATTAAGAACTACTGAGACAGATATATGCCCACCATCCATTCATCTACCTCCACTTCCAAACTGCTGCTTAAATCTGCTGCAGGTGGGAAAAATTAGCTAGATAATCAAATACATTAGTTATATATGTAAAGAATTAAGCAGAATCTCGGCAAGGGTAAGAAGGCGGGTCCATACATTTATAAATGGGCTTTCTGAATCCACTTTTGCATTTCAGAAGTTCTTCTGTTTACTTTCTGATTCTTAATGGTGTTAGATAGTTTGATTACTAAAAAAGTATCACTGGATAATTTATTCTGCATCAGAATATTAATAATGGGAAAACCCAAGCATACCTCAATATACCAGAGAAATTGCACAGCTTTTAGGCAAGCAGGACCTGAGGTATCCTCATCACAAAATACTAACGCTTTATTTTCTTTTAAAAGCATTGCCATTTATTCCATTTGCCCCCAGACTTATTACAATGTAAAAATACATACGGACAGGGAAATATGAGATGTGGGCCCATCTCTTACTCACCTGACTTTTAACTGCATAGACATACGTTTTCTATTTACCTAGAATTCTGCATAGCTTCTGGGACTTCTGGCCATCCTCCTTCCATTTTGTTCAAATAAGAGTCTAAAATATCTTCCCACAAGTTACAACATTTATGATACCCAGACTTTTGTTTAACATTTAGAATTGTTGAAATGATATCAACAACAAAATTCAAAACTATTAACTCACAATGCTTAATCATTTACTTCTTATAATTATCATCTATTATTATCTCTCTACTCTCACACTTTTTTTGCTAATTAAGAAACTAACAATTACAAAATCAGTGAGGGACAAAGTTGAGATTTGAGCATAGAGCTTCTGACATCACAACGAGCTCTTCTGCACTCTCCTTTAAGTTTTCATGTCTATTTCAGGTTTACTATTTAAAGGATTCAGTCCCCCACTGTCCTGCTTTTCTGAATAGGGATAAACCATCTCAACATCCAGATTCTAGTAGGTGTGAACAGCAGGGACTCAGTGCTTTTGCCCAAGGCCCACTGTTACAAGGAAATCATGACTTTCCATTTAATCCTTACATTCTTTTCAATACTATTTCTATTAAAGACAAATATTGAACAAGTGACCATTGCCAGAAACACAGGTTTGCGTTAATTAAAATATGGGAGATATGAATATGTGGTCTAAGACCTAGAAAGAATTGGTGGTGATGGGGGTGATAGCAATAACAACAACAACAACAAATCATGAAATCCTAATTCAAGTAGTATCAAATATACCGGAAGAAAGAGTCTGACTTACTTAAAAGATCATGGGTTCATTTTAGCTTTACTTATTAAAATAAAAAAAGTTACTTAGACTATGTGCCAGGTCCAGCTTCTGAGGACACAGCACAGAAGTGTGTAAGAGAGGTTAATCTGATGGTGGCTGGATGGGAGAATAGTTTGAATAATCAATCCTGCACGATATTCCCCCAGTTTCCACCCTAATCTAAAAGAACCAAAACAGTTCAAGTTCAAAGTTGACCCTCCATGAAGTATTATTTAGTAGATGTCTTCTAGACATTCCTTTTCTCCACACCTGTTCGCTGTGGCCTGAAATTCTATTATGAGATGACAAAGCATTAACCCCACAATTACAGATAAATAATAGAAGATGCAACTGCCAAATAGAATGATCACATAGCTGAAATACACTCATCTGAAAAAAGTAAATCAGGTAATGAATAAAACATGCAAGTGAATGTGATCAAGTTTTTTATAAGTTTTGGTAACGGGGAGAAAATTAGAGACTTAGGACAGCAACGGACATTTCAAGGGAGGGGTAGAATCATCATTGAGAGAAGAACAAGAAAGAAAAAAAGAAGTCAACTTCACCAAACTTAGTTTTTAGTCAACTTAGTTCAGGCTTAGTCTGCCTTCAACTCTGTAGACAAGTAAAATGTGTAGGCAGAAGACATTTTGCACTGCACACCCTCGTATATGCACAGGGGAAGAAGCACACACATCCATCATTAGCAAATGAAGTAGACCAACATAGCATTATGTTTAACAAAGTTTATTTCTTGGCACTTATTTGTTGACTGGGTTAGTACTCAATTTCTTATAGACTTATTTTTGGAGGATTGACTAATCAAGGAGTTTTTACACTTCCCCAGGAATAACTCACAGCTAAGTATGAACTCATTTATACAGGTGGCTACCTCACGACAGTGTTCTTTCTTCTCAGACAGTTACAGGGGGATAAAAGGAATGAGATGATCATTAAAGAGGATAAACCATTCTATTAAGAAGAAGATGGTAATTCAAGAACCTAAGATAAGGTTATTTGGATTTTTCCCCAATGATTAGCTATTCTTTACTTGTCAAAATAACACGTGTATTTGTTGAGGGAAATGGTTGCCATCCCAAGGACCATAAAAATATTCCATGTTTATAAAAGGAACATATTTTTTAATCAGACATAGCTATCATCGCACAAGGACTTCTGCATTATCACAAAGAAAGGAAAATTCTTATTCACATGATAAAAGCAATTTGCACATACGAATTCACTACCTGAAGCCAATGAAAGTAGAGAATATATAAATGTGTTGGAAAGGAAGAAAAAAAATATTTTGTTGTAAAATGAATTTGAACTAAAGAACCTTCATTATGTTTTTTTAATGGTGACAACACTGTAAAGCCAGGGGGTGCTGCAATATGGTGAATCAATTTTATTCAATTTTATTGTTTGAACATAGCACTTAGTTGTCATGCCAACCATCTTAAACTGTAACCTGAAGACAATTAGATATGAATGAGAGTATTTAAAAAGTTAAACTGATAACTTCAGGTAAAGTTTCCAGCAGGGTTTAGGGCAGGGCACAAAGATACTATTCCTTTGAGCTTGGGCCTTAACCGTGGTGGTGAGTTGAAAGAACAGCAAAGATTTTAAATAATTACTTCAGATAATTTATTTAAAACTTCAGCACAAACAAATCTATTTTTGTTGTAGTCTCACAGCAGAGAACATTTAATATGTAAAGAAATGAGAGGAAAAGAGAGGAAGGAAGAATAGTACGAGCAAAGAATCAACTTTAATTTTAAATACCTCTATATTTGGGCTGAGACTTTTGTCATAATATCAACCAATTCTTAAAATAAAATGAGGTAGCTAATTACATGTTTTAAAACAAAGACAATACTAGTTGTTTTGACTTAATTTATCCTTACCTGTGAGATATATCAAACAAGATTATTATAAAAGACATATTCAATGTGCTAAAACAGTAACATTTTAGCATCTATAAAGATAGTACCCTCAAAGCCACTCTCTAAAATGCTGAACATTTTACCTGGGGCAGGGATGAGTTTTGCCAGAATGGGAAAACGTTAGGAGAGGAATTGATTCCTGTAATTTCTACCTATTTTTTACTTTAGGTGTTAGCACATTTCTACTCTGGTTTTGGGACTGCCCTCAAATAGAGGATGACTTATGGCATGGGACAGTGAAGGCCCAAAATTAATTACCTGTCCAGAACTTCCAGACCAAAGTAATATAATTGCATCTGCCAGGTGGTTAGAAAGAGAACAAAGAGACCCAGGAGTGAGCTCTTTGGGGAATAAGTGTACAGCAGTCTGGTAATCCTAACCTCTACCCAGTTAGTGTGGCTGCATCTCTAGAAAATAAAATAGCTGGCAAACTCAGGCCTAAGTGAGAAGATATACACAAACAGTCACCCAGATGTGATGCTCTGTTGCTTGTCAGTTTAGTATCATAGGATTAGTCAGTGTCTATCACTGACTGTGCGCATAGTGAAGGGTCTTGGGCACCAAAACAGCCTCTGCAGTGTGAATCCAAGTTCTCCATTCTCATGCATTTATAAACATTTTTCTCTTTAGTGGGAAAACAGCCAGTAAATGACATGTAATTTCATCTAACTACAAATTCAGGATAAGCACTTTGGTTTTAACTCCAATTATTTCAGATGGTAAAATAAGTTAGTTTTCTCATCTATGAAATATGTGAACTCCTTTAGATAGCCTCTACTACAATCTCTTTGGGTTCTAAGATTCCATTGTATATCTTTTCCTTATTAAACTGCAAACATTCAGAAAAGGGTCAATTATTAAATCACTTAAAATTTAAGTCTCTTTTTCTTAGGAAATAAGTCACTTAGTAAAGAAGCATATGGTCTGTTAAGTAGAAAAGACACAGAAGGGACGAAATAGATAAGAAGGGGTGAGAGCTTGGAGAGATTACAGACAAACTTATCCTGGGATAGAAAGCAATGAAGAACTTCCCCCAAAATGGGTACATACATAATACAACATAATGAGGGTCTTGCAGCACTGTACTGAAGCTAACAAGAGCTAGAAATGTTTCCTATGTCTGTTTTTTATGTCTATGACCAAAAGAAACCATGCTACTACTACTTTCTATTCTGCCTTCCAAGATAACATTTGAAATTTGAACTCGACTTGGCAAAAAGTGAACAAACAGGCAAACAAAAAAATTAGTTCCTTCCAGCTAGTTTTGAGAAATGGACTTGTTACAACTTGCCCCCTTGGCAGGGAGAAAGACCCAAGTATAGACATTCCTCCTTCCTGAGATTCTTGGATTTAATGGCAAGGAACACCTTTTCTAGAGTTCTGTCTTTGCTCCATATGTTTCCTATTGTTTGAGTTTATCTCAATTTGAGATACAAGCTTTTTTTTTTTCTTTATTTAGCCTACACTATTCACTAGTCTTGACCCAAATGAGGTTTATCTCCAGTGGCAAGAGTTCATTCTATTTGAATGGAGTTCCATGAAGAAAGAAAAAAGATCATAAAGACATTTGATATGACCAAACACCTCTCTATTTTACCAAAATTGTGAATTATCATGTTTTGTTTGTGTTTGTGGAGTTGCCTCTTTTAATATGTTTTCAATAGACAACAAGGCACTAAGAATGGTGGGTAAATGATAGATGGCCAAAATAGCTACTACCTAACAATGTTACTGGAACAATTAGAGTGCAGAAAACTCTCTCATATGAGAAGCCAACTAAAAACAAAGGTTGGCATAATGCTGGTTCTTTGGTTCTTTTCAGATTAATAGAATACACTTGTTCCAAACTCATCTCTCTCACTTGAAACTGTTTGGGTTGTCTTTGATCTGCTTGTTTTCAACTCCCCTAAAATACACAATAGTGGATCCTATTCTTTGTGAAACTTTACTTTTCTTCTTTTTTTATACACATCCAGAGTGCCATATATATTTGTATACGTGGACATACATATGCCTTGTTTTCGCACTCAGAGAGCACAGAAATTATTCTTAAAGAAAGCCTCTTTCTAGCCAGATTCTATTAGGTCATGTTATTCAAATACAAAATAACACACAAAATTCATTTGTTCATTTGGTATCTAGTTGCTAAGGAACATAGCCAGAAAGTTAATCTTTGCAACACAACAGACCAGTAGAGACCCTGAGCATTGCCCATAGGCATGTACAGAGCCTCTGAGCAAGGGGAACTACACTTTTGTATTCAAACTGGGAAAAGCATAGCATTATCGGGAAAATAGCTATTTATACCCCATGTACAATGGAATTAAAACAGTGACATCCATTCTCCTTGCAAAAAAACCAGTAGCTTTTCTAGACTCATAACCTCTCAAGTTGTTTAACATATCTTAAACAGAAGCCCTATCACTTCTGCCTTTAAATAGTAAAATGGGACTCCTGAAAAACATAAATGTTCTGAAATGTCCCATCAAGTACACCATAGAAAACAATTTAACTTTGTTTTTCTTAAAGGCCACTTTCCACACAGAGATGAATCTGACAGAGCAGTAAACGCCATCTGAATCATTCAAAGATCTCACTCAAGTTTATTAGACACATGTAAAAGATGCCGTCTATTTCAAAGACCTAAAAGATATTATGTCACAACATTGCATAAAGGCCTGAAAGATATACTTACATTTTGCTGTCACTTTGTACCCGCCCAGAGGAGGGGCGTGGCCTTCTAATGCATCAAATCCAGCAGAAACCAGGACCATGTCTGGATCAAACTCTTTGGCCACAGGCGTCACTACAGTCCTGCACAGTAAAAAGGCAACAAGTCACACGTAGGAATGGGGAATACCTTGAAATATTGCACAGTGAAAATGACTTGGCGCAACCTCAAGAACTTCCCAAGAATAAAGAAAAGGGGGAAAGAAACACTACTCTGAATGGATCCAAAACTTATCATTTCCTTAATACTGAATTACTGTTATCTTAGCATCCCAATTCAGTCTTTTTTCTTTCATCTTTTTTACTCCAAATTAAAAAATATATATATGCTCTGCAGGTACATTCTAAAGGCCGACGTATTACATGCACATCTGTGGCTGTTTTATCCCACTGCCTATAAAAAACTGCTTCTTCCAGGGGAGTGACTAATGTTTTACAGAGGAAAGCTGAAGCTTTAGTGAAAATCTGGCTAGCTCCAGTTAGTGAGAACTTGGTGTAGATTTGAACTATAAATTTCTTTTGGGAAAAAGTTGCTTTCCCAACTTTTTTTAAAAAACATTTTTAAATATTTGTCATGGTAGGGGGTGATTCTTGCAAAGGAAAAACATGAAATTCCTTTAATAGAATCCAGACTATAATGTTAAGTGAGTCCAAGGTCAGAGACACCAGGAATGTGGCAGCCGCATCCATGACAGCAACCCCTGCAGGCCCCACTCAGACACTTCAGCACTTACCTCTTCAACCTTCTCAGGCCTCCCTAACCTCTTTCTCCTCAGTGTGGATTTGAGAGAGAATGACTAATGGATACTAGTAGGATTTATAAAATCAAATTTTTTTTAAATGTAGGCTTCAAGACCAGTGTGCAATCATTAAAATTCAAATTTTCAAAGACTACATAATGACATGGGGAAATGGCATACTATAGTGAATTTAAAAAGCAGTAAGTTCTCTATTGTGTGTTTAGGAGAAATAACTAAATCAAATATTAAAATAGTTATCCTTGAGTAATGACATACATGTTTAAAAAATGTTTTTAATGTTTGATAATTTCCCCAATGTTCTGCAACAACCACATATTAGTTTTACACTTAAAAATGTTTTGCATATAAACAAGAAGTTGTTGAAGTTATAAAATAAAAAATACTTGTTTGAAACTTACCTAGATAGAGATATAAATCAAGGAAATGTTTTCCATAACTCCATTACTGTCGTAGAGGTACAAAAGTTCAATCCTTCAAATTCATAAATGTACATGTAAGTGACTTCCATGGTAGTCCTTCCAATAATTGGAAATCCATTTACATCTGAATTGGCTCATTAGTGAAACTAAGTGGAAACCTAATTTTGTTGACTGTGTGCAATTTCATTATTTTATTCTTCAATAAAATTAAGAATCTCTAATACAGCTACATTATCAGGGAAAGTATCTTCAATTCTTTTCTTCCTAATAATATCAACTCTTACATTATAATTTTCATAAAAGTGTCACATATTATCAATTCACTACTTTTCATTAGTGAAATAGCCATGTGATGTATGTTGTTGGGATATTAGATATTGGAATAAGTTGTCTCAAGGAATCAAGAATGTTTTATCAAGGTACTCCATCTACTCAGTTTGATTAACCCTATGTACTCACTTAGAGAACAGACAATACTCTTAGGAAAATACGTTGGTGATGATTGAACAAGGTTGTCTGTCCAGTCATATGCATCATAGTAACAAATTTTCCATCTCCTTTCCCTCTGTTTGGAAGGTTTCTCCCCCTCCTCTTCTTTTCTCCCCAATTTATTCTTGTAAGAGCAATTGAAGGGTAAACATCCTTCAAGGCACAGCTCACTTACTGTCTTCTCCAAAAAGCTTCTCTCTATAATAAAATGATGAAACTAAGACCCCGTAGATCTCTTTATCGTGGCAATTATTGTAGCATGTACATGGAGTGTTTTTCCTCTTCCATTTATGCAAGTCTAGACTGATTTTTATTCAAAAGATCTTTCATGTCTGAAAGATTGAAAAACACATCTGAGAGTATTAAAAATCTGGCTAGCTCCAGTTAGTGAGAACTTGGTGTAGATTTGAACTATAAATTTCTTTATAGAGAGTATTAAGTGGGAAAAACAATGTAATTTTTCTTAAATAGAAGAAATCCTCAAAGACATTCATTTAAAATTTTATCTGAAGAATTGAGTTCTCCAGTTAAAGACAGCAAACAAAGCATATGTGTTTGTGCCTCTTCTTTCCTAATGTCCCACTGAAAGGAAAGTATAAGAATATACACATGAACTCATAATAGATATCAGGTAAATGCACACAAATAACTTTAGACGTGTGTGTATGCATGGGTTAGTATGTATTTCCTAGAAGCAATGACAGCCCAGTAGCAAAGAGCACAGTTAGTGCACAGATCTTGTTTTTCTAATATCAATCTCCAATACAGGGATCCAGGGATCCGTGGAGAAGTGATTGATTCCAGAACTGGGTCAGGGAAAGTACAAGATATTTCTGGAATATCTTATAGTGACAGGAAACAATGAAATGCTCAAAAAGGGATGGGGACATGTTGATAGGGCATATGAACCAGAGTGAAAGAGCTCTCTCCCAACAGCTAAAGCTGGGACAATTTGAATAACAAAATAAATAATAACAGTATTGGATTATATTCCATAGAGTTAAATAAGTATCCATAAATCCACACAGAGATTAAAAATAAGAGAATAAATAGAGAAAAGAATAAACAGCTGTGCCTTACAGAAAAATTTCAACTAATAAATATAGAAGAATTGAGGGAAATAGAAAATCACCATTTGAACAAGACAGAAATAATTGATGCAGGAAAGATATATGGAGGGATGCAGAAATTAGTAGTCAAAAGCTTGAGAAGAAACATGATATCTGCATAATCCAAAAGTAACTTGCCCATGATTATTATGAAGGAAAAAAGTGGAAACTTTACAATGAGGAAAGCTGCAGACACCACATTACTAAAGTGATGAAGGTTGACATCTCTAGTGATGAGACATATCAACATCAATACTTCTTGATCTGATACACTGAGAAAGGCAGATCAGTTCTACAGCATTCTTGCTAAAAATATATACCCTCAAATCTAATAATGAGAAAACATCAGACAAACCTAAATTGAGGGACATTTGACAAAATAACTGACCAGTACACTTTAAAAGTCATGGCCAGGAAAGACTAAGGGATGCTATTGATTGGAAAAGACTAAGGAGACATGGCATCTGAATGCAATGTGAGGCTCTGGACTGGATCCTGAAACAGAAAAAGACATTGGTGGAAAAACTGCAGTCCCATATAAAATCTGTAGTTTAGCTAACAGTATTGTACAAATACTAATTTCTTAATTTTGACAATTCTACTATGGTTATGTAAGTTTTTAATATTAGGGAGAGCTGGATGTAGGGCACACAGGAATTCTATGATATTCTTACAACTTTCTGTAAGTCCAATAGTATTTCAAAGTAAAATGCTACCAAATGTCAGAATACCAAAAAAGGAATAAATGTATAACAACAAAAGACAATGGGAGAGTTGTCAACGAGCAGAGATACTTAACAAATTTCCTGAAGAGGGAAATTGACTGGGTGCATACTGAAAAAATGAAACAAAAAAAGAAAGCTACCACCCTGAACATGCTCTCATGGGACCACAGAAGAGATGGAGGACACTCCACCTAATAGAACCCCAATGAAGGAAAGCATAGTGAAGGAAAAGAGAGGACTAAAACCAAGAAATTAAAGAAATGTTAGTTTGTTAAGAAGACCAAGACGACATCCCAACACTTTTATTATCTTTCCTCCATGCCAGCAACCAGTGTTTAATCCCAGGCAGAACATTCAGATGACTCTTTTTAAAGAAAAGGATGTGTCGGAGAAAGCCAAGGTTTCTAGTATGGATACTGTTGCCCTAAAATAGTCTTCCTTATTTTGTCATTTAGGGAGATTCAGAGAGCATGAGCCATCTTTTGGAACACTAACCCCAAAGTAGAGTTTGGTAGTCCACACACTCTATCCCACACTGGCTGACAAAGAGCTCCCAATTGACCCTTTTACACAACCACAGGGAAAACCGACACGTTACTACTTTCATAAACATCAACGGCAAAGCAGGAATTTCCTGGCATATAAAGAGACCCAGTAGCATGAAGAAAAAAAGTGATTAAAATAAACATAAATATAAGCAACTCTGGACAAAACAAGAGAAATAATAATCTCAAAGAGATTCAAGAACATATTTTATCTTTAAAACACAGACATGCTGTTATGAAAAAAAAATCAAGGAAAGCACTTAAATATAAAAACCACAATTGCAAAAATTAATAGAAGGTCTGAAAAAATAAAGTTGAAGTAATCTCTCATAAGAAGAGGCAAATAGATAAAATATATAATAACTCGGAAAATATGAGACATAAAGGATCAATGCAGAAGTCTTATATTTGAAGGATAGGCTCCCTGAGAATGCTGAGAAAGAGAGGGGAGGACATTTTCAACTAATAACAGAAGATAAATTTTAGGAACTGAAAAATAACTCAAGTCTATAGATTTGCTAAGTCCAACCAGTGCAAAGCTCTATGCATAAAAACATATACATACTTAGACATATTCTCATGAAAATTCAAACCCTGAGGGATCCTTTAAAAAGAAAAAAGGTCATCCTCAAGAGACAGAATGAGACTGACATCAAAGTCCTAATCAGAAACACTGAATGTCCTTATATTCTGAGAGAAAATTATTTTTAAACTTTATTCCTACTTCCAGCCATTATATACTAGTATTCAAGTATGTTACTTAAATAAAAATACTTTAAGATGTGTAAGGACTTAGAAATTTAATTCCAAAGTAACCTTTCTGAGTAATTTAATTGGGAATGTACTTCTGCAATGCAAGAAAGTAAACCAAAGAAATACAGAGATGTAGGAAAAAAGTAGTGGATATATGGGACCAGCCTGGTGGCGCAGCAGTTAAGTTCACATGTTCTGCTTCAGTGGCCTCGGGTTCACTGGTTTGGATCCTGGGTGTAGACCTACGCACTGCTTGTCAAGCCATGCTGTGGCAGGGGTCCCACATATAAAATAGAGGAAGATGGGCAGAGATGTTAGCTCAGAAACAATCTTCCTCAGCAAAAAGAGGAGGATTGGTGGCAGATGTGAGCTCAGGACTAGTTTTCCTCAAAAAAAAAAAAGTAGTGGATATATCATAGGAGAATGATCAATGATAACTTGTACATATATTTCTTTGCTAGAAACAAATGATGGAAGCAATAATAATGGCACATATGGTTTTTCATCTTCACCTGACCACTGGAGATTCTGTCAGGTTCTTGAAGAGCAACCCTCCTCCTTCTTCCCTTCATGTCCTCTCAGGTGAGACTCATGCTAGAGAGAGTAATTGAGCTTATAAAAATAAAAGGAGATAAAAATACTACTACCACTACTAATAAGGGGAGACATAGATCATGTGACCAGACGCTGAACAGAGCAAGGAGAAAAGAATCCCATTCTGGATTTCTTTACATGAAATGTGATTCTGATTCATAACCTCCTCAGTTAGAATGAGATCTCTGGATTTATTCCATCTCTAGTCAATGGCCAAAGAACTGGTTGCACTGACATTGACTCATGTGTTGTGCTTAAGCTGAACCACACTACTGATTTCCCTTGACTCAACTCGGTGTGTGCTGAGTGAACAGTATATGATGCTACCCCCTCATTTGTCATGCTCAGTGCAAGGAAGAACTGCTCTGGCTTTAAGGAAAACAAAAGGCTTGGTTCCTCAGCCTTCAACTTAAATTTTAAAGCATTTCAAATCATTTTAACCTATAGAATTTCTCAATAATATTTTTTTATTCATTCATAAATCATTTATTGAGCCCGTATTGTGTGAGAGGTACCGGAATTGTGCCAGGATTCAAAGATACAAATAAGTTGTAGCTCTGCCCTCAAGGGGTTCACACCTTAGAAGGAAAAGCAGGTGGAAACATGTCTTTGCAGTATGGTACGGTACAAATTCAGGCACAAACAATGTACCAGGAGACAGACAGGAGTGGGCAGCCAATAGGGATGAAGACAGTATGAAGAAAGTCCACCAGAAGAGGAAACATGAAAAGTGAATTTGGACATTAGTTTAAGAGGTTGCCAGGAAGAAAAAGTGGTGAGGACAGTTCAGGCAGATGGACTAGCAAGGGCAAAGTCACGGACATTTGAAAGGGCATGGAGGCTTGTGACAAATAGTTTGCTGTGACTGAAGCATATGGTGCATATGGGGTCGCAATAGTAGAGGAGCCTCTAAAGACATGCAGACCCCAAGCCCTACGTGTCTGAAACCAAACAAGAAGCGCCTGATGTTGAGGAAGCCAGGGCCTAGGGGATAGTGGTGGCCAGTGTTTCAAGAACTGGAGAGCGGATACTAGTATAAATGCATCACAAAGATCATCCCATTCACTTTCTTCACTTGACAAATCTTTAACAACCACCTGCTATGTGCCATGCACTGTTGTAGGCCAGGGTTACTAGCAAACAAAGTCCCCAATCTCTTGTCTTCATGGAGTTTACATTCTAATAGAGAAGAAAGTGTATAAATAAACAAGCAAGTGTGTTATAAGGAATAAGGTGAAAAATGTAATAAAGCCATGGGAGGTGGTGCACGTTTAGATATGGGTACACAGAGAAGGCTGCTCTGAGGTGGTGATAGTGGAAGAGAGAACCACACTGTATGAAAAGAGGAGGTAGGTTAAGTGAATGATGGAGGAAGAGCACTGACCTGTGGGAATAGCAAGTGCACTGTATCTGATGTGGGAGAGTCTTTGATGTATTCAGGGCAACAAGAGGAGGTCACTGGAGCTGACACAAAGTGAATGAAAGTAAAGATGGTTGAAAATGGGACCAGAAAGGTGGCATAAAGCCAGTTCACGTAGGGCCTCATAAGCCATTCTGAGGACTTCGGATTTCATTCTGAATGAGTATGGAAACTGGAAGGTTTTGGGTAGGCAGTAACACGATCCGATTTATATCATTTCTGTTCTCATCAATTAAGCTAAGTATTTAAAAGTGTCCTTTAGAATTATGAGGTCTTTTTGACCTCTGAGACAGCAGATTCTGATCCCCTGTATAATTTATAATGGCATATTATAATCATGTAAATATGAATTATAGGTGAAAATCCAACCCTACATTTTTCTTTATAGTTTAATTGTAGGTCATTGCTTAAAAGCATCAGATTATAAAATTACACATTTTCGAATGGTATAAGGATGTCTGTTCTTTTTAGATTGTTCTTACAAAAACAAAAGTGCACATTACAGTGTGCACACTTTTCATCCATCTGCATGTGTTTGTGCATAAAGTGAAGGATGCTCCCAAGGAAACTCCATGACAATTCATGCTTGGACAAGTGGCAAAGGCAGCACATCAAAGAGTGGCTGCTAAACAGATTTCAGGCAGCAGCTGTGGCTGCTGGCATTTCAGAATGTCTCCCAGCACCTCACTCACCACTGGACCAGTCACATTCTGAGGAAGCAGCAAAGGAAGGAATACCCTGGGTATCTATGGAAGAAGGCCACCCCTGGGAGCTCTAAGCACACCAGTATAACTGGTGTTCTCAACCAGCTCCTCCAGCCCTGACCTGAGTAAGTCCTGCTCTTCTTTCTTAACTTTCACCCTCCATCTTGTCACACATCCAAAACACACATACACAGACATCATCCCTTGCTCTCTTTCACACTTGTGTCCCATCCATCTGGAAATCCCGTTGTCTACACTTTCAAACTATATCCAGAAACTCACCACATCTCAACACCTCCTTTGTCATCACCCCGGCCTGTGCCAACACCTCTTACCTGGATAGCAGCTACAGCCTCCTAAGAGGTACTGCTATTACCTCTTTTATCCCCTGCACTCTATTGTCAATATAACAACCAGGTTGATATGTTTAATTAGATCCCCATCCTTTTTCTCAGGGTAAAAGTAAAGGTTTTTTAAATGACTCATAAGTCTCTGCACAATTAGGCTGTCCCCCATCTCTCTGATCCCATCTCTTACCACTTTCTACTGGGACCCTGGTCACACATATGCCAGACGTATTTGTCTTGACAAAGACACACTCTGGCCATCAGAATTTTATACTGGCTATTCCCTCTGCCTGGAGTGCTCTGTCCCAGATGACTAACTCCTCACCTCATTCAAATCTTTGCTCATATAGTATTTTCTCAGTAAGACCTTTCCCTAAGGCCCTTTCCTTCACCTACACCCACTGTCACTCCCTAACTCTTTTATTCTGCATTTTTTTCCTAACACTTATCTTTCGAAGTGATACACGTTTAACTTATTTATTATACTCTTTATCTTATTGTCTGGCTCTCCCCAGTGGATGCAAGCTCCGCAAGGTAAGAAATTGTTTGCCTCTTTGTTCGCAGATGTTTCCCCAGCACCTAGAAGAGTGCCTCATACATGGTGGAGACTCAGTAAATAGTTGTTGAAAGATAACCTCTCTGATTTTTTATGTTCTCACCTTAGGTTTTCTTAGTCTCTCACTCTTCCCCAGCTTCTGCACATTTCATAAATATATACTCATGTGGGGTTTCCCCAAAAGATTTCCAAAAATGGAACCAAATTCTGCAACATTTTCCACTGCAAGCCATCTTGAAACTGAATTCTCTGGCTTCAGTGTACAATTGTAGTGGAGTAGAAAGATCGATGGACTCCAACTCAAGACATTTGGTTTCTGTTCCTGACACTGCTCCCAATTGTGTGACCTACATAAATTGTCTTTCCTTGACTATTAGTTTCCTCAACTATAAAAGGCGGGGGGGCACTTAGAGACTACGTATATGGTCTCTAAAGTCACATGCAGCTCTCACATTCTATGATTTTTTTTATGTCTCAGAGCTACCACATCAAAGGGACACTTTCTTCCCCCCCCCTTCTTATTCTTTTTCTTGCATTTGATAAGAAAAACCATTGCCTGGGTGGAGGGTGGGGTAATTAGGTGAAGGTGATCAAAAGGTACAAACTTCCAGTTATAAAATAAATAAGTTCTGGGGATGTAATGCACAGTATAGTAACTATACTGTATGTATTGTCTACACATATACCACATATACTGAATATATATATCTAGTCCAAAAAGTTTATTCTTTCAATTAGAGTTTTAAATATGAAATTTAGTAAGTTTAAATTGCTTTAGTACATTAAAATGCTAACACTAATTTTAGAACTCTGTTATTAAAAAAGAACGAATACTTTAAGGGACTAAGGGACTTTCCTTGCCTAAGATGTGTCATATAGCCAGTAATAGTTCTGACTAATGCAGAGATATTACTCAATGTGTCTCTGAGCTGAGAGTTGGGAGAAAAATCTTTCTCAACAGTAGCTCTTCTTGGCTTTGGGACATTGTCAGCAAACATCATATATATACTATGATGCTGGCTTCCTAGGCAAAATCCTACACTTAAGCATAGCAACCTGGGAAAAATTACAAGATTGTTAGTCTATCAAAATGGATAAAGTGTTTCTTATTTAATTACCATATAAAAACACAGTTGTAATAGAATTAATAAATTTTGCTTTTGTTGAACACTACACAGAAATTCGACTTAGAAAAATTAACAGACCAGAATTAGGAAACTCTGAGACGTGCTTAGTTTGGAGTTTCTAGAAGTCATTTAAGAGTTAATATTAAAATTTTATTGAAATGAACATTATTTTGCTTTGAAATATAGAATGAAATGTATATATGTTTATATATGCCCCTTCCCAGTCATTATTTTATGAAAGTATTTAAATACCATGTATTTTAACATGCCAAAATGTGGCTATAATTTTGCAACAGCGGTTTTCAAGAAATATTTTATTATGATTCCAATGTGGGTCCAGTAACTTACAGATGGTCTTATGTCTTTAGTTTCATAAGTATTGCTAAATCAGTTCTTCCAATTTGTAAAGGTTAAGGCTGAAAAGGAACAGTTTCTATGCCACTATCCAATTAACAAAGGGCTGTGTCATAGGTAACCAATACTAAGCCAAAACAGAAAGGACTAGAATCTTCTCCAGGGTAATGCACTGGAACCATTGATTCCTTCTTGAACACCTTCAAAATTGCCCACATAGAATGTTTTTCCTTATGGTTACAGTGGACACTTATGGAGATGCTAGTTCCACAGCAGACCTTAAGCTCTAGCTTCACTTACACCTACCTTATTACTCCTCCCTCCCTCTGTTCTTTCCTCCACTCTCCCTTCTTTCCTCCCTTCCTTCCTTCTTTTCTTTGCTTTATTTCTTTTTAATTTTCTCTCTTTTTTAGACCAATTGATTCTTAAAGGACATGAAAATTTAAGAAGATTTTGAAAAAATTTTACACACAGCAGACCACAAATTTATAAACTTTGCTTCCTTAGGAGAAGACCAACTGGATAACTGAGGAAGAAAGTACATTTAAAGAAGAACACAACCCATATATTGGGGCAAGAGAGGCAGAACTAGTCCCTACAACACGTATCTTTCCAAATCTCTGTTTACTTTCATTTCTATAGCAACCTGGAGGTTGTAAAACATTGCCATAATGAGTGGAAAATAGAACACAAATGACAGCAAAATGTTCTTATAACTCGAATAGTAGAGAATTGTTTAGAGAATTTGGAAAGGCTGATTTTTTTTTAATGGACTCATAGCAGGAAAAATGTCTACTAAGTCAACAGTAAATTTCCCCTCCAGAGGGACAGTAAGATGCTCATGACACGTGCACTTTGGAAACTTAATTATGTGCCCATTTCTTGTTATTACTTTCTTTATCCAAAAAAATCCCTAAAGAGATTTTACTACCATCAAATCAGTCATAGGGATTTCTCTGCTTTCGGTGGGGTGCAATGTGGAGCTTAGTACACATATTGCATTTCCCATCACCCTATGAGCACAGAATATTCTTTTTGTAAAGTTTCAAATGGGCCTCTCTTTGGTCTTTGCACAAGTGATTGCATTCCATAAAATATTATTGCATAAAGCCAAAGGACCCTGGCTAAAAATTAAACTCAGTATTCCAATAAAATCCAATCTAGAATATATATATATACACACATACACACTACACGTTAAAGAGAATGTTAGCCTTTATATTTCTTCTCAAAAGAAGAGAAAATAGAGCTTTGTAGGCATAAAAAGAAGGAAAAAGAAAGGTCAAACTTTACTGTAAGTAAATGTTCTGTGGTTTATAGAATTCACAAAACAAATTACAGCATGACATCCTTTTCAAGGAACTGTTTGTGTCTTCGGAAAAAGTGTGTATTATTTTTGGTGAACTCTACCTTTTGATGTGGCCTTTCTGAGGGAGGCAGCATCATCAAGATTTTTTTTTCTTTTAATTGCGTAACAATATGAGATGAACAAGACAAAAGGCAAACTCATTTAGTAATTTGAATCCCTGAGGCATAGCCAGAAAGAGACTGAGAAGGAAGGAAGACCTTGGGAACTGAATGGAGCTCTGAAGTGCAGAGTCGGGTATCTCCTCAATCAGGAGACTCATCCAAGATCAAGGAGTTTTAATTTTATTCATGTCTAAAATGACAGGAGAGTAGGATTAATCCTAAAGCTAAAGAAATAGTTCATTTATGTTGGAGGCAAGCTAACTCTTTTCTTCGAGCAGCAACAATAAAATTATCAACCATTTTGACAGCGTACCATATGCCAGGCATGGAGTTAGACAGTTTGTACATTATCTCTAATGCTGTAATACCTACAACATACCTAAAATTATGTGTTTTGATCTCCCATTTTATAGATAATTAAGCTGAGACTCAGTGAAGTTAAAAACAAAATTGCGAAGTTCATGCAGCAAGTAACTGGCATAAATTGGGATTCAAATCCAAGATTTGTCTGAATCCAAAGACTGTGTTCTCAGAAATGACAATTTCATTGTCTTTTCACTGCATTTTTGGATGAAAAATCAATGTTTCTAAATGCTATGATTCTATGAGGTAATGAAGACATATCATGTGTATCAAATAAATGACTTCAATTTTCTGTGAGTTAGAAAGGAAGCATTAACTGCTATGCTCCACTTTACAGAACATGGTAGTAATGAGACTGGCTGTGAACATTATTCAGCAGCAACTTATTTCCAGGCACAATTCCAACCACAATGTTCATTCCACTAATAAGTATGGACTTTTCATGGTGGCTGGATAGAGTAATTGATATTTACTATTTTATTATTATGACAAAAATATAACATACCAGCAATGAGTTAGTGACACTATGGGTTATCAGTTGGATTAGCATGAAAACAATTTCTAAGTACACTCAAACATTTCAGATAAGTGGAGAAATACACTGATCATCCATTTTTCCAAAGATCCAAATACCTGGTTCCATGTACACATATAACTAGCTATCTGACTGATTATTTTCATTTTTTAAAAATTGGATGTTATGGTGGCACCTGGATGCTACTATAGTGATACAGTGACATGCTAAATGAGCTGCTGAACACCTGGCAGAACCCAAGATTGCAATGGATAAAAAATATGAAGACTAATCTTCCTCTACAGTCATCTATACGGCAGTTCTACAACCTCCTATCAAAAAGATCTACATTGTTTTTAAAAATCTTTCCAAGTGGCGGATATTCTATAAATATTTTCAAATTGGTTTGCATGTCTGTCACGTCCCCATTTGAAAACAAAGGTGAAACTAACTTTCACAAGGTTGCCTTATTCATAGATTTCTTCACTTGTTTATTCGTTTATTTATCCACCAAGCATTCATTGAACATCTACACTGAATCTCTTTGCCAAGTGCTGGATATCATACTATTAAGACAGATTCCTATTCTTAAGAAGCTCATGTGGCATGTGTACTAAATCTGTGAACGAATTTCTCCCAGTTCAAAGTGATAAGTTCTCTAATACAGATATAGATTTTTTTTCTCCCAATTCAAAATTAGTACTCTAAGAATATAGCTATGCATGTAGACACAGAAAAGAAGTCTCTAATTGTACCTAGGGAATAAAGGAAAAGCTCTATAGATAAAATGACACTTGAGTTAGCTGCTTAAACAGTCGCTCAGTGGGTTTCAAAATTCTCAGAACATAACCAATAGCAAAAAAACACATTTTACTTTGGAAACCAACACACACACACACACAACTAAAACATAAGTTTCATAAAATAATACTTACACCCTTTTACATTTTATATTATATTCCATTCCATTCCAGAAATGCCAATCTTGACCCACTACATTGATTTCATAATCTTTTAATGAGCTGTGACTCATAGTTTAAAAAATACTAGTTTAAAGGAAAAGAAGCAATTATCCATTTGAAGAAAATAATTCCAGACAAAGGGAACAGCATGTGCCAGTCAAGGAATTATTGAAGCCATGACATGTAGAGAAAATGGTAAAAATTTCAAGGGAGTCAAATCATGGCAGGCATGGGGGTGAAGAGTTGAAAACCGTATTGGAAGAATCAAAGACAAGGAAAACATAAGGCTGAGAGTGAAGAGAAGAATGTGGATCAGACTGTGAATAATCACACTGTTACTTACTTCTAAGGAATATATGTTTTATGGTGTGACAACAGTGATCTAGCAGAGATCATTAAGGTAGAAAACAACATGCTATCTTTGCTTTATGGAAAGTCAGTAATGTGGAGAAAAGACCCTAATACAACGAGACAGGTGACAGGGAAAATAAGAGATACCTCAGCCAAGGTAGTGGCAGTGGGGATGGATCCAAGAAGCCATTTTAAGAGCTATTCCTAAGAAGGGATCCAAGTTCAAAAAACTAGCATTACATCATACAATATTAGTAAAGCTAGAACAAAATAGAATGGTGAAAATGAAATACAAAATAAAAAAAATTGTTCTCATTTCCAAAATGTAAAGTAGCAATTTATAAGGATTCATGTATCCAACTGAATATTCTTAAAAATTCAAACAGTTCTTTAAAATTACTATTAAAAATTGGCATGTAATGAATTAATATGAATGGCCATTAAATATTTTTTTAAAATCCATCTTATTAGTAATCAGAGAAATATAAATTAACAAAAAACACAGCATTTCTGCTTATCAATTGGCAAACATCTTTTTTAAAAGATGAATATTTTTTATTAGTAAGGGTAAGTTGAAACTGGTACTCACATATATTTATTGGTGGGATTATAAATTTACAGGATCTTTTTTGGTAATCAGTTGGGCAGTTTGTATCAAGAAACTTAAAAATTTATCACATCTGTTGACTGATAATTCAACCTGTAGAATTTTCTTCTTGAGGAAAGAACCAGATTTAAAAGGAGACAAACTCAAGTCTGCTTAATATTTAAAATAATCAGAATTTGAAAACACCCTCAATGTCCACCATTATGGAAATGATTAAATAATATCATGCAGCTATTAGAAATTGTTTTAATTCAACCTAAACAATTGAAGGGTTTTTTTATACATTTATTAATAATCAGAGATTTTTAATTCTGTTTTCTCATTAATTAAATGGGGATAAAAAAATACTACCTCCCCAGTTGGGGGATTAAATGTGATTATATAAGAGAAAGTTCTTTTGTAAAAGTATACATTTCTATGAAAGTGTAATATGTATTTTTTTCTATTACATTTTCTAGCAAAGACATTCGATTGGTATCATCACAATGGCTTCTGGACAAAAAAGAAGTTCTCTAATTGGCATTTGCAACCAGAATCAATAGAAATCTTACAAGTATCCCAATTTAATTTTCCCAAGGGGAACATAATTTAAATTAAGATTTAATAATTACTCGAAATGATATTGTTATTTAAATACCAGAATTTTTAAATTGTCACATCCATCCTAAAATCATTACACTGTCTTTTGTGAGAAGGATTATGGGTGAGGATTTTTTGTATCTCCTCTTCCAACTTTTCTGTAACATAGTTATATTCTTATTACCAGCCAAAATTATGAATACAAACC
The DNA here is from genome assembly GCF_021613505.1 of Equus quagga. NCBI lineage: Eukaryota > Metazoa > Chordata > Mammalia > Perissodactyla > Equidae > Equus > Equus quagga. Next base: position 75,903,685 of record NC_060274.1, on the reverse strand, counting down.
CTTCCATTATTTAAGATAAGTTCCTAGACATACAGGGAACTTGAGAACCTTGGTCACTCTACCTTTTGGGGAGCAGAAGGAAGAAGTCAAATAAGAAAAAGCAAAAGAGAATGAACTTTTAAAATTACAGGAAGAAGTCTAGGAGACCACAGTGCTATAAAAATCAGGAGGGGTACAAATTTCAAGAAAGAGAATATCAAGTTTCTATGAGATTGAGAAAGATGATAATAGGCTAAAAAGATCATTGGCAATTTGGATTTGATGAACAGGTACTATGCCAAAGAAGAGTTTTAATAAAGAATAGAAACAATTTGAATGAATAATGATGATATCTGAATAACCAGACAGAGTGAGTTATTTTCATGACAAACAGACTTTGGCCTAAAACAATTCTACAACAACATTCATTTATAGCCCATGATACATGTATATTATGTATATATTAGTCTGCATTCCTTGGATTCTCAAAAAGCCCCAGAAGCCCTTTTCTAGTCATTTTGTGGTAGGGCTGTGAGCAGGGAGAAGATGTCCTAGAGAAGAGAAATCTCTGGCTACAGCCCCTTTCAGGCAGTCTCTTTTGAGGTTGTAAATTCTCACATTGTTCTCTGTCACCTTATTTCCAGGAAGATTTGCACTTTATGTGACTAGGAATTGTCATGCCCTAACGTGATGTGAAACTCTTAGAATATACTGTACTGCATAATACGCAGGCATAGTTTTCACAACTGTATTTGTGGTGATTTCCATTAAAGCTGGAGATCAAGTCTTTAGTCAATTAGCATATTCTTTCTTTAAGAAAAAATCTCTTTAGAACTTTTTCTAAGAATGAAACATTCTAAAAGTCAAGAAGAGAACAGGAAATGTGTATCTGGCTAGTGTTTTTATAAAAAGGCATCTCAATTCTTACACAGAGGTCAAGCACTTAGTTTATTAGATCGTTAAATGTATGTTGATATTTACTATTGAAAATTAGAAGCAATATGAAAGTAGAGTGCATAGTAGGAAGATTTAATTTAAATTTTTCTCTAGGCATTTATTGTAATTGGGGTGGCCTTACCACTTTAGGAAGCCAATTTCAAAACAGTAATAATAATAGCAAACAGCACTTACTTTGCATCAGATCTTATTCTAAGTGCTTTACTTAAATAAACTCATTTATTCCAGACAGAATCCCAAAAAGTATTTCTATTAATTTTTCCCATTTTGCAGATGTGAAAAATTGAGGCACAGACGGCTTAACTGACTTGCCCAAGGTCACACAGGCAGTAAGTGGAGCTGCTGAGGTTTGAAACCAGGTAGCCTGGTTCCTGAGTTCAGGCTTTCAATAATTTAGGTAATGAGGCAACCTGTTTTATAATACTGTTAATAACTAGAATATTGGTTCCCCAAATAGAAACAGTTTGAACCTGAATTGACGTTACACTTGATTGTACTGCTCACATTAACTAGAATAATGTTAATAGAAAACAACTGATTAAATTGCTCTGGTATTTCCAAAGGAAAATGCACGTGAACTTCTTTGTTTCCTTCTACATATATCACAAATTAATAAACTGAAATTAAGGAAAGATGCTAATGCATTTGTAGAAAATAGACTTCTTTTTGCCCACTCCAAGTTCAGTAGAAGAAAAGTAGAGGTTGTATCTACATCGTTACTAAAATCAATCATATTGACACCCATTGGAAGCCATTTCTATGGAGTAGCTGTGAGTGGTGAAGAGATTGTCATGTGGTCTACTCTGTCTGCCCACTGTAATTACCAAAACAGCAAATGAATCTGATTTTTAGGGTTAGTTTAGGGGTTAGATTAAAAATCTAACCAGTCACTCAGTTTCTTGGGGGCTGTAAGGTTTTAGCCTGAATCTATGATGCAATATCTCTCAGGACCAAAATACTATAAGAGCACCTTCTTTTCAAAACATGCATTTTAAGAGAACAGCAGGATTCAGCTTCCCTAACCAACAGCCCCACTCCAAAGATACAACAGATGTTGGTCTGTGTGCAAAGCAAACATCAGCCCTGCTAATGTGGTCTGCGCTGAATTCTTCATAATTAGACATTTATCCCAGTGCAGAGTCAAGGTCATTAGAGTGAAAAGCTGTAATGCTTACAATTATTTTGCCCCTCATGTTTCTCTGCATGAAGTCAAGGAAGACGGCGGTGCACAGGAGTGAAAGAAGGAATGTTTCCATTAGTGCAAAGGTCTCTTGGTACTACAGAGACTGGGAAACAGAGACTGAGTCAGTAGTAGAATGAGCTACCGTTTGGTTAGACAGCTTGACCTGGATTCGGCTAAGGATCCCCTCCCCCTCTTTTTTTCCCCCCATGCCTTCTGACCTAAGCAAGGGAAACATTAACTGACAGAATGGCAAACTAAAAAGTAAGGGGCTAGCAACCACAGCCTAATTAAATTTAACATATTAAGAAGTGGTGAAACCACAGGCAGCTGAAAAGGAGTGCTCAAGTTCAGCACGGCCACCATTTCTAAACACAGTGGGTGCAATGAACTATGAACAGTATCTGCAGAGGACAAGCAGTAAAGGTGCTCTCAAGGTGATGTATGAAAGTACAGTGATCTCTCACAAAGATAGGAATGAGGAGAGTTGTGCTGTTGACAATGGGCCACATAAAAAAAAATTATTCCAACTATTTTCTCCAAATAGAGAAAATGTGCTTTCTGTCAGGTTCACATAGAACAGCCACTAATCAATTAGTCAAGCTTTCAAACTCCCTTCTCTACAATAACACAATACTAGGGTAAGATAGATCTTTTGGGGATGTACATTTAGAAAAATCTGCTGTATGTAATCTAGTTTAAAGAGCCCTGGGCTCAAAGTCAGACAATCTTGTGTTTGAAATCAGACTCTGCCATTCACTGGCTGTGTGATAGAGATATGTCCTTTTACTTCTCTAGTTTCAGACTCAGCCTTTGGAGAGTAGAGTGTGGTGGGATTAAAGGATCCCTTCTAGCTAATTCCATCTACCTCTGAAATCTGACACCAATCACTTTAGCAACCAACTGCATTAGTTTTCCTATTACGTTATAAAAGCATTATGTTAGACCTTGGTGATATTCAAATATTTAACAAGCACAACACAAGACTTGACCAATCTGTACAGACACTGACATCATTGCCTTCTTTGGAGGTTTAAGTGCACTGACAAAATATACATACCATAAAAGCTATAATGTCAATGACCATGATAAAGCCTCATTTTTATAAATTATAACACTAACTGAAAATAATTGCATTTACTATTTTTGCTTTTTCCTTGTTGTAATGGCTCCTTACTCTCACTCACTTTTTTAAATTACCCCTGATTTGATTATTTACTCCTCTACTAGACTTTTTATATTTTCCTCCACTAATTTGTTTTTCTTTTGGCATTTCATACTCAAGCCTTTGTACTGTCCTCACTTACCTTTGTCTTTTTTGTTTTTTTCGTCCTGACTTAGCCATTTCTATACTTTCTTTACCCACCTACAGACCTTTCTTCTGATCCCCTTTTCTGCCTAATTGATAATGCTCTTGAAGTGTCACAGACTTATTGTTTATGCTATAAGATACAATGTCTTAGTACTCATTAAATGACTATCAAACATCATCACAATTACCATTACTATCATGAGCTCCACAAGAATATCACTTACTTAATATCTATATGAAAGATATAGAAAATAAAAATGTTTCAGTTGCTAATGTATGACAGTGCAATGACATATCAACCAGAAGAGAGAGCTAAGCATTCTCAGAAATATGTTGTAAAAGTTCCTTTTCATTTTATTTTTTGTCCTGCATATTGACAGGTAGCTGCCACCTGACGTGCTTGCCAAATATTCATAGCTACATCGCATTAGGCAAATTTCTGGTACATATCTGGTGATATCTGCCCAGAGCCATGGAGAAAAAGATTTTTAAAAATACAAATTTTCAGTTTTACTTTCTTACTCTTTACTTTAAGAAGTCTTCCACTGGTACTGTTTACTTTTACTGGTGGAATTACAACTATGTCAATATGTTCCTAGCAAGTAAACCTTTTCCTTGGCTAATTCTGGTTTTTATAAATGTCACAATCAGCTGGATAAATTACAATTCAATCAGCAGTTAAGATAGCCAGACATGTGAATTACTCTTTATCTAATGTTTTTTCAGATAGGTAACTTCTGAGAAAAATTCCAATCAACTGATTTTTAAAAAATCTATTCAGGGGCCGGCCCTGTGGCCGAGTGGTTAAGTTCATGGGCTCCACTTCGGCAGCCCAGGGTTTCGCCGGTTTGGATCCTGGGTGCCAACATGGCACCATTCATCAGGCCATGTTGAGGCGGCATCCCACATGCCACAGCTAGAAGGACCCACAACTAAAATATACAACTATGTACTGGGGGGATTTGGGGAGAAAAAGCAATTAAAAAAAAAAAGAAGATTGGCAACAGTTGTTAGCTCAGGTGCCAATCTTTAAAAAAAAATCTATTCATTTGACTAATTTAATTTCCGTGGAATATAATTACATAATTGTGTAGGGATAGGGAAAACATTAATGAAATCTAAGAGTTATAAAGAAGCTTTCTGCTGCTTTTTAAGTTGTTTAAAATGACTAGTTCTATATTGGTAATAAAATTAAACACTAGAGGGCCAGCTCCAGTGTTCTAGTGGTTAAGTTCAGCGTGCTCTGCTTTGGTGGCCCAGGGTTCAGTTCCTGGGCACAGACCTACACCACTCTGTTAGCAGCCATGCTGTGCTGGCAGCCCACATACTAAAAAAACAGAGAAAGATTGGAACGGATGTTAGCTCAGGGCGAATATTCCTCAGCAAAAAAAATAAAATAAAATAAACACTAGAACCATAAACTCCTAAATTACAACATTTTCAAAGAGAAACTTTAAAGGTAAAGATGACACATACTTAAGTTCCAATGAGATAGTAAGGAAGCCTAGTAACAGATTTATAAAGATGCTCTGAATATATTCTGTGAATCATGATTTTGGGATCAAATTTTCAGAAGCCAGAAATTCTGTATCACAGAATAAGTTACCTTAGAATTGATGCTCATTGTCTGATCTTAATGGCTGCTTAGAACTTTCAGAATTGGTATGGAACCCCTAAATTCATTTTTTTTCTTAATGGGCTTAACCCTACCCAGGGTCACCTACAAATTTATTCTGGAATGTATTGAAGTCTTCCATTTGTTTTAATAAATACAATCATACAAAAGTCCTGAACATATTTATTTAATATTTTTTAAAGGAGACTAGGATGTCAAGGGTATTTTCTCTGTTTCATTTCATTAACATAAATCACTCTGGTTAAGATGAAACACCCTACACGTGAACTGCATTAAAGCAACTCTGCCCCTTAGGAGGAAAGTCGGAGCCAGGCCAGTGTAGGGACTTGCCTCAGTCCAGATTTTGAACATGTTCACAAACAGGTGCAGACTCTTCACACCAAAACCAATAGAAAAGTGTGTGCTCTGCATGTAAACGTTGATTGCTTTCCCAATCCCCACTTTGATTTGTTTTGTTTTGTTTGAATTGACTTCATCATTTTCCCTTAATGGGTCCTTTCTGTTTATTTAAAAAAATATATGCCTTAACATACACTGGAAAGAGAGAGAAAAAATCCTTTACTTTGATCTCCTTGGCATGTGCCCTAGGATGAAAAATGTATCCCAGTTGAATTTTTATGTCAAGACCATTCTCTATCAGTGCAGTTTCTCTAAGAAATCTTCCACCCTTGCAGAATTTCTCTGCTTCCTATCACTAGCTAGCATAGCCACTAACTTTATCTGAGGCTCATTATATGATACGGTGTCCATTGCTTCATTCCACATAACGGCATTAGGGTTAAATGAACCACAGCAATTTACCACAAAACTAGTGTAGCTTAATTTTCAGAGTCCCTCACTCACATGGACCCTTTCCAAGACCCTGTACCTATTTCTACATTTTTTCCTTTGTATTCTTTCTCTGAAAGAGAGTTCCCATAATTGTACAATATTGAGACCTATAAACTGGGGTCTGACCCTGAGTAGGAATGATAGCGTGCCTGTGTTGTGTGAAATCATCCTTTCCTGGATGCCTGCAGAAGGGGGGCTATTTATAAGGCATGAATTAGCATCCCATTCCCTCCTCTGTGTTCTCCTACTGCATGGTCAATATTTCATGCTTTATTCATTCTCTAATTGTCTCACAGTAATTTTCATTCCCAGCCAGGACTGTAAACTTCTCCAGGGAGACTGCTGAATACTTCTGCATATTCCTCCACAGCAACTAGCTCAAAATTGAGCTCATAGAATGTCAGTTACATGTTTGGCAGCTTTATGCACATCCTATGTACACCTATGACAGATGTCTCAAGCACCAAAGGCTGAATTAAGACACTGATCAGGCAGTTAGAACAGAGCTGTGCCATTTCTGCACCCCTCAGCAGCCATGTCAGGAGAGCTTTATCTGGGGACAGGTTTCCAATAAACCTCAGTTTCAGTGGTATTTCCCCCACAGGCATGTACCTACCTGCCTGCCATAAGGGAAGAAGGCATTGCTGAGTGGCTGGTCCTGTTTTATAAAAGGGGAAGAAAGGCTAATGAATCTGAGCATTCAGGAAACCAACTTTGAGCTGATGCTTTTGTAAAAGAAAGAAAACGGAAAATAGTTTGCTTTCATAAATGGATTTTAAAAGACAGAACTAATTACAGACATTTGATGTTAATGGAATTTTTAAAAAGTTGATTGGATGATGTAATACGAATCAATAGACCAACTAACATTTCAAAAGAAATACATTTTAATACAGTTCAGAACATCTGTACATCTAGAAATATTATCTTTGGAAACAAAATGACATTGCCACACCATAATACCTATGGTCCACTGTTAAATCCAGGTCTTAACCTTCCACAAGCACCATTTGAAAATTAAAAATGCAGTTTCATGGGAAGGCAAATAAAGGATGATATTACTAAGAGATGATAATACAGCACAGCACGTGAGAAAGAGCAGACAGACACTGCAGCTCAGATCCTCCCGATGGAAATCTGGTGACAGCAGAGATGAGCCACTGCTGGGCAGGCTAAAGCACTGTGACCACGAGAACTGGTTTCTTGTCAGTGTATTTCTAAATCCATTCATGTTTGTCTTCGGAATACACTCAGTTCCCCATTTTGAATTAATGGTGAGGGAACATCCAAGCTTCTGTTCTAGCCCTGACACTAATTTCCTGTGTGATCTTCATAAGTACCTTGTCCAATTCACAAGGATGTTTGAGGACAAATAAAATATTACAATAGATGCAGAGCTTTTGAGCTTTAGGAAGAAAGATACTTCTTTATCGTTGGGCCCAGGAAAAAATCTATTGATGGTTCATGGAAGGAAGCATTCTGTAGGTTTATTCCAAGGAAAAATTCTCCCCTCAACTGTCATTTTGGTAAGAGAATTGTCACACTTCTGCCTCTCCCAGAACAAGAAGTACAAGAGTCTGTATCACACAGAACGTTGTGTGTTCCAGCCACACCATGATTTCCCAAGCACATTCCATACTCTGCATATTGGAATCAGGGTCAATTTAACTAAGGAAGGCTGCATTCTTTGTGTTATTCAAGAAAAGCATTTTCTCCTTTTTTTGGGAATCTATTCAAAGTCCAGAAGGCTCATGTGTCATAATGCTATTTCATGACTTCTGAATGCTTTGATATAACTAATACTTTTGTTGCTGTTGTTTATTCATGTGTTTTTATTTAGGTTTTCTTTTTTCACTTACATAATTCAACCTACACGGATATCCTAAAGACATTGGTTGAGTACTTATACATATAGTAAAACGAAAGAGCATTTTAAGCAAATGACTAAGGACTTTGCTGACTTATTGCTTTGATAGATGTAATATCTTTTGAATAAACATGTGATGACCACAGCTGTGGTTTAATAAAGTTCAGGACATCTGTACATCTAGAAATATTATCTTGGAAACAAAATGGCATTGCCACACCATGATACCAAAGGGACCTCTCTCAAAGCTACTTTCTTTTTTAACCAGGAAAAGCAATATAGTTTAACATTTACTGTCTTATTTCAGGGTTTGCTTTCTTATCATGAAGGGTATTCACTTAATGGAAACTCTCCCCTTATTGACATAAAAACAAAAAAACTAATTTCCTTTTTTTTTCCTCAGCGAAATGTAGTCATGAATAACAAATGAGGTCTTAACACTTTTTAAGTCCATAAATGGATTTACCCATAAAACCAATTATATGTTCACACTGCAATTAGTTGCTAATTGTAAGAGTTAAAAAAAACCAAATCCTTGTTTTTAATGTGTCATATCTGATCTAAAATAAGTTTGGGAGATACGTGCACATATTTAAGCTGAAACAAAATATACATAGTGACTGTAAAATATCACCAATTTACTATAATTTTGAATGGCAGTAACTCTACCCTAAGAAAATTCACTGGATGATTTAATAGTGATATCAAAAGAAACTGATCTTCTTTTCCCTTTTCCCTCTCTTGTTGATTCTCTGTTTCTCCTTTCTTTCTTTGTCTTTATGACTGTGTGTTATGTAAGAACCACCTGGATGCAAGCAGTGGGAAATAGAGAAGACAATCTGTAGAATATGGGTCACCGAAGTGCTCAGTTTATTTGATAATAAAATATTATATACTATATATGCAATAATATAGTGCACGTATTTTTTATTAGATTGAGAGAATCTTAAGGGTAGATGTGTTTTACTTAGTTTTATATTATCATGTTTATTTTAATGATGAACTGTCTAAAGCGCTAAGTTTGTTCCTTATATATCAGGATTTCCCAAACTGTGTTCTATGGAACGTTAGTTTCTGTGGAATTTATAGCCTTTTGGGGGGAAAGAAACTTGGGGAGTGAGGAGTTCCATGTTCAAGGAATTTGAGGATATAATGCATTAAGTAATCTAAGATAGATTTCCTTACTACTGGAATTCTAAAAGTCTTTAATATGATTTTGCAAATTATCAAGAGGAGATTTTTCACCATAGGATATTTTTTATTTTTGAGAAACACTTATTAATATCCCCTGTATCTACTGTTTAGAATGTAGTTTGGAAAATACTTTTATTGGTATCTCAAATTTAGAGCCATTATTTGGTAGTCTAGTCTCCCAAAGATCTTTGTGGTGCCTATCTCACTCTGCTCAGGTTGCCATAACAAAATATCATAGACTGGGTGGCTTAAACAACAGAAATTTCTTTTCTCACAATTCTGGAGCCTAGAAGTCTGAGATCAAGGTGCCAACACAGTCAGGTTCTGTTCAGAGCTCTCTTCCTGGCTTGCAGATGGCCACCATCTTCCCATCTGCTCATATGGCCTTTCCTTGGTGCATGCAAGCAGGGAGATAGGGAGAGAGAAAGCTATCTGATGTCCCTTCTTATAAGGACACAAATCCTGTCAGATCAGGGCCCTGCCCTCATGACCTCATGTAACTCAAAGCCCTATCTCCAAATATATCACATTGCGGGTTATGGCATCAACATATGAATTTGGGGGTGGGGATACACAAGCATTCAGTCCATAACAATGCCTAATAAAATATATATTTTGAATTAGCTGAGTATTCTAAGACTCTTCTTTCTTCTGGTCTGAACTGACATCATATTCATCACTAGCAAAAATCTGTCAAGGGCCTCCTTAATTTCTCTTAGGAGAGGTTAGGGAGTGGAGGCTCATTTTTGTCTTCCCAGTACTGATCTCCCTGGGTTCTCCATGTGGACCTTTGTGGAGAGCTAGTGCCCAGTCCAGCCTGTGTATAAGAGTACTCAGGAAGGAGTACTGGATGAATGGTCACCAGGATCATGTGTGAAATTAGAACATATTAATGTCAAGTTTACTTAAATAATGCAAAAATAACTCACTTTTTATTTCAAAAGGAGCCAAGTCAGACAATTATCACTTATGACTTTCCTACCTAAAAGGTGATAAGTAGGACATAGCCCTGGACTGGACGTCCCTTACTTTCATAGCATGACCAGGGCTCCTTATCTGAGAGGGCTGAGTTGAATAATTGTTAATTCATTAAGATGTATAATCCATCTTTACCAATGGACCAAAAGCAATGGAGCAGCAGCAAACGTGGGGAGGATGGAATCCTTGGTGACACTACAGCTGACCCCTGAGAGGGAGACTTCCTTATTTTCGCTTCTTGGCTTTGGACAGGATTGAGAGCACTTTCGTATAACCTCTTTGTGGGAGGCTCTAGAAGCTGGGATTGAACTTTGTAGAGTCTCCTGAGGGGTCTTTATTCCTCAGGGTGTTAGGATAACTCTCACAGCACAGAAGGGCTCCTCACTTATGTCCACTTCAAAGGAACATTAATAATAATCCTCCTTATTACAGAATCCAACCAGACTTTTTCTGGTGTGATGATTAATTGGGAGTTGTTGTATTTTTTCCAATATATCAGGTGCAATCATTTCAGCCTCTAAAAATAAATGTTCTCTCTGCAAAAAACAGGCACAAACAAAAATGTTTTGAAAAGTAATCACTTGGTTAAAAAATGGAAATTGGGCTTCTGTGTTGTAAGGAATGTATGTGCATAACGGTGAAATTCAACACTGGTAAATGATCTGACTGCCTCAAAGTGAAGTTTTTGCCTTCCTACAGTGGCCTTTAACCCTGCCCTTTCCTCCAATCTGAGAAGAGCTGATGTTGATGGAACATATAATGGCCCCTTTCCTGTGTAGTAAAGTCAGCAATAAAGCTTAGTAATTAAGGGTACCAGGGAGGCTCAGCCCAGCAGGCTAGTGGTGTGGCGAACACTTTTAGAACTTCAAACAATATCAAAGTCGCTGAGAAACGGGCCTAGCTCAGTTCTGGTTTGAATTAAGCCTCACTTCCACACGCACTTTTCAAATCCAAGCTCAAACAAGAAAGCCAAGGCCTTCTGGATTTCATTAGAGCCAATTATCTTATCTGTTTCATCTCAGGCCTGACCCTAAGGCTGGCAAACAGCTATTCAGTGCATTTGTGTGGTTGTTTGAGAAAGCCTCCAGTCAGCCAATGGCCTGAGGACCTGCTAATTAAAACACCGTTGCCCCCCTGCCTCTAGTGATTAAATATTTTCAAGCTTTTGTAAATAATTTTTCCATTCTTTGCCCCAAGCCTCAAAGGTCCAATACATGCAGTAATTTATTTAGTTTGTCAGAGAATACTATTGGAAATAGGGACATAATGGAACCTTTGGAAACTTTTATACATCTTCGTACTTCTGAAAGTGACAGTTTATAAATCAGCCAAATGTGTATACTGTTTCTGATGTAATTATGGCCTAATGGCCTTTCCCTTTTGAAGTGATATAGTGTATAACAGGCTTACATTTTGTCAATAATCATATTTCCTCAAATGTCAACATGATATCTAGCATCGGAATTTAATGAGATCATTTAAGTCCTAGAAATTGTATCAACGTATAAGGCCTTCAAGTTTTTTGCCTGTGGGTGGGTCACAGTTGCAAAGACCAGCTTGGGAAGAAGACTAATCAAATTCTCGCTTGCTCTTTGTCTCAAGGACCTGCTAAAGAACACTGTGATTTCTTTCCAGGGCCAACTTCTGAGAAATCAGTGAGTGATATGATAATGCCACTTCAGAAAAAAAAATATTCAGGGAAAATAAGGATATTTAGAATTAAAATTATTGAATTAAACACTTTCCACAGTCTAATTTATATTCAGAGTGATCTGAGAATCTCGGAATGATGCTTATCTTGCAACTGGATTGTGGGGAGGGGAAGGACATTAAGAACTATCTTTATAGCTCTGACAAACACTAAAGTATACATGGGTTTGGTAAACATCCTAGGAAGCCCACCATGGCCCTCCTAACACATGGACTTCCCTGCCCTCCCATGCTCCTCAGGCTTGATATGGCCACATATACCAGAGTGCATGGGACTCCAGACCAGCTCCTCCTGGACCAAAACACAGACAGACTGGGTGAACACACACAGCACACAGACGCTTCTCTTCCCGCCTGCCCCGGGCATAGCCATACAGACTCACAGCTCTTCTAGCCAATCCAGTCATGTTTTATTGGAGGAAAATAAAAATCCAAGGTTTTGTTTGTTGTTGTTGCTCTTTTTGAAGTATTTCAAGAAAAAATGTCGGCAGGCTCATTAGCTGTATCCAGTGTTCACTAACACACCTATGAAAAAGAACTATAGGGCTGAACAGCTTTGCTTCTGTTGTTCCTAAAATGACACTTTGGTCTTATCCTAAATAATAGGCTTTTAATAAAAACATCCACCAAAAGCAAACAATTAAACAATACATAAAGCACCAGGGGGCAAACTCGTGGTTCAGTTACAGTCTGGAGCCATTCCAAAGGAGAACATGTGGGTATTTTACAAGGAACAATATACTTCTCCAAACTTATTATAAAACAACACAATTTTAAATTGAGCCTAATAAGCCCCTCAAATCTTGATACAGGTTTTCATGCTCAGCTCTAACAATGGAATGATCTCTTTACATCCCAATTTCTTCAAAAGTATGTTTAGAGAATTGTGCCAAATATTATATATACATAGTAAACATTATATATATATCTATATATAATAGCATTATATATAAAATATTTATTTTAGAAGACGGACAGAATATTATTTAAATTTTTAAAAGATCAACACTAGTAAAGTAACAGGGGAGTGATCCTACTTTCGCAGTAATTAAGTATTTTTAACGTGGATTCTACATATAATCATTTGATTTTTATCAAATGTCATATACTCAAAAAATGAAACTAAATGGAATATATTCAACACTTGGCAGATTTCAGTTCTCTGAATAATTTAAAATATAATGAGATATTTTTAAACTAAATCAGTGAAATATGACACACATCAGATTTTATTTTTTCTGTCCCTGCCTTTTTCACCTGCTCTGACACTTGGTATAATTATATTTATTGTAGAGAAAGGCATCAATGAATAATTTCTGCAATGATATTTTCAACTCAGATATCCTGAAATATAAAAGGGAATTAATAGTATCAGACAAAGGAGAGGTCTTGGGTACACAAAGCAAAGTTAGAGGCCCAGTGTGGCAACTTTAATATCTAAGAGATTTTTTCTGAAACTGAAAGCACAGAGGGTTAAGTGACCAAGCTTTCTTTGGACTAAAAAACTTTTAAATTATAAATCCATGCCTGCTCCATTCTTGCTCTGGATTGCAAATCACCTTCATTTCTTTGCCTTGAACTATTGTTTGAAAAGGGCTCGTTTGTTTTTGAAATTCAGTCCATTCCAGTAACTCCAACATTGCTTTACTCTCATGAAGTTATGAACCAACAAAAAATATATATCTTAGGTGAACCAATATTTTGTTTTCAAGTACAACAACGTGTATCTTTGTTTAATAGGTAAGATAATATATAGATGCTATTGTCTTTTGTTTTTTTTTTTTTTGAGGTAGATTAGCCCTGAGCTAACATCTGCCGCCAATCCTCCTCTTTTTGCTGAGAAGGAGTGACCCTGAGCTAACATCTGTGCCCATCTTCCTCTACTTTATATGTGGGACGCCTGCCACGGTGTGGCTTGATAAGCAGAGCATAGGTATATGCCTGGAATCCAAACCAGCAAACCCTGAAGCCGGGGCCACCAAAACATATCACAGGAACTCAACCGCTGTCCCAGCCCCTAGATGCCATTTTCTTAACGGCCTTTTCCACAACTGTTTTGTGATGCAAATTATCCCCAAATTGAGATGTAAATGAATTTAAAATTCTCCTGAGGGGCCATCCCCATGGTCGAGTGGTTAAGTTCGCATGCTCTGCTTCGGTGGCCCAGGGTTTCGCCAGTTTGAATCCTGGGCGCGGGCATGGCACCGCTCGTCAGGCCACGTTGAGGCGGCATCCCACATGCCACAACTAGAAGGACCCACAACTAAAATATACAACTATGTACTGGGGGCATTTGGGGAGGAAAAGAAGAAGAAGAAGAAAAAAGATTGGCAACAGTTAGCTCAGGTGCCAATCTTTGAAAAAATAAATAAATAAAATAAAATAAAATTCTACTGAGACTGAAAGATGACTCAATTTCCAACCCCCCCTCTTCTCCCATCCACTGTTTAAATTGTGAAATCTGCACTATAATAGCAAGATATTATTTTGCTAAGCCTTTCCCATTAGAAATCATGCAGCTCATAAGCCCACTGCCCTCCATATGGATGTACAACACCAATGCTGCTCTTTGGAATAGAAGATGCTTAGACAACCAGTACCGAGAACTGTGGTGCCCACAAGAAAGATGGGCAGATTCATAACAGATACAAAGACAAATCCTCGCCCTTCTAAAAGAGTGCCAGAGGAGTTTCAATGTCTGCATAAATGGGAACAGATGTTGATTTACAAGTTTCATCTATATGACATCAAGTCATTGGGTAAAATACGGAAATTTGGGTCTATCATCCAGATGTTTGATGTTATGCAAAGACTTGGACTACTCTCTGAAAGTCCTGCCTACCAGAAAATGGTGTAAACTGCAGGCCTGTACCTCAGAAGTAATATCTGAACAGACTTTCTGTTGAACAGAGGTTTCCCAAAGATGATCCCTCTATCTGGAAAAATTAATAAGTAAATTTCTGTTAGTAAACATTATATTTATCTAGTTCTCAAAAAAGGAATTACAAATTTATATTTATATTAATTAAATTTAAATTAATTTATTCATACAAAAATTCTGTCTCTTTTTTCACATTATTTGTCATCTCAATAAATTTAGTTTTAATAAACTTCAGGTGTGAAATCATGGAAATGGAAGAGAATTATTCAGTTTCAAGAAAACACAGCTAAGACCCAAAAGGCACTGAAATTTGGTGAATAAATAGCTGTTCAATGAGATAGAGGATAAGTAACTTTCATTTGGTTTTGTCTTACCACTAAATGAAGAATAATCTTAAAATATTCACTAAAACTGTGAAAAAAGTGTGACTCCATAGTTTCTTAATTATATTTATCTTCCATTCTGGCTATGTCATATGATAATTAACTGCACAACAATTCCATTATTAGATGAGATGATTTAAGTTGATAAATTGATCTGAGTTGCTTAACTGGCCAAAGGATCTACTATTTCTGGCCTAAAAAGTTTCACAATAATATTTTGTGGAAAGCTTTCATTTCCTGATATCTCTGAGTATTACACATATGTTGGGAGGATTTTGTGCAAGGCAAAGGTTTTACAATCCACTATTCCATCTTGAAAATAAAAATAAATCATTTCTAGTCACGCAAATTGCTTTCCTTCTTAGAACTGCTGGGGAAAAGAGTTAATTGAACATAGCTACTTTTTTAATTAGTCCCTACTATTTTGAAAACTGTATAATTGCTAAACAAATTCCTGGAAATTTTTGGCTTTAAAACTTCTAAGTCAGAAGGGAAAAATGTTGTTTTAAAATTTTTATAGTTCATCTTACCTTTTAAAATAATAATGAAAACTATGTTGTAGCATTTGAACTATTTTAAGTAGTTCTTCACTGCAGATAATATAATTCACCTTTCAAAACTTCAAGTACTTCAAGATACTTCCTGGACTTTTTACCTGAGATCTGTACCTTCTAATAATATCATATCTCTTTGATGCTCAGCTCAAAAATGAAATTTACAAGTTTCCCAAGGAAGACAGGTGTGCACAAGATCAATTTACTCCCAGGGTCAAAGAGCAGAAATTCTAAGGGTATCTAGAGACACACACCTACAGAAATTGTAATTTTTTGATGAAAATTGGTACAATATGTTGCACAGATGAAAGAGAAAAAAAACGTTCTTAAACTATACTTACTGCTGAAACTAAAGAGCAGATAGACCTGACAGCTTTCTAAAATTTATTCCTATGGATCTTTTTCTTCTGACCTGTTCTGATAAAACTTCCTGAAACATCTCTACCTGCTGAATATAAAGAATAAAATTTGGACAATGAATAAAACTGTGGATCATACCAGCAGGAAATTCATATGTATTGCTCTTCATTGAAATAAAATATTAATAGATGAAAATCATTACTGCTTTGTTCCCAAGATTGATTGACAAGTTTGGATTTGAAGCCCACATCTTCTTTATTAGCCAAGTTTTTCAGAAAGAAAAAAATGTGGGCTTGATTTGTGAGCTATGATAAATGGTCTTGGAAAGATGGTAGTAGGGCCAATTTGATATGTACAGTATTTCATATTGGCAAATTGTTTCAAGAAATTTCACCCTCATTTCCAAAATGTCTTCGACATCCTTGGGAAAATACATACTATCATGAGCATAATATATTTGGTTGTCACTAACAATTGAGAATCCATTTCAAGACTGGGAAGTATCCACCACATCTCTTATAGACAAAATAAGACCCCCAATTACTTTGCAGTATTGAGAATAATTTTTAGATGATAACAAGTCATTCTTTATTTAAAAATTGAATCTAAAAGTTCATTTATTGCTCTATGTTCTATTAAAATTTAATTTGGTATTTCTCAAGTTCAATTATATACTCATTCCAAAAAATCCAAATATATAAATAAGAAGAAAATATTTCTTTTAACAAAGTAGGAAAGAATATATTTTCCATTGTAAATAGTCTGGTTATCAAAAGGAAGAAAAATTATAGGGGTTTCATTTGATAGACTCTCTTAGTGTGTCAGATGACGGAAAGGCACAAAGAGAAGTGGCTTGGAGTTATTATATGGTACAAGGGTAGTGAAAATCTAGAAATTATTTTCAATTTTAAAATAATGTTACCAATTTAGATGTCCAAGCCAAATGTTGGACAGGCTAAAATGCATTTGCGAAGAATTTCTCACTACACTATTGTTTTGTCATCACTACTTTTGACAGAGTAACTACAGTTTATAGCTTGGGGCCAAAGGAGTACTGTCTCCACAGTCACACTTGTTGCCACTGAGTCCCTGATCACCACTTACCAGCTGTGTGACATCAGGAAACCTACTGCAATTGAAAAGGAGCTTGGTATCTTCATCTGAAAAATGGGAGCACTCAGCTCAATAACTCATAAAGATGAAAAGAAATAAGCAACTAGGATATACTAAGTCCTCAATGAATGTCCTACATTACTATGTTATTATTATTACATTGCTATTTTTTATAATGGTATTATTTTCCATCTCCTTAGCATGAAATTACATTAAATACGATAAAAATAAGAAAAGTAACCATAAAACAATATTTACGTAGTTGTCATTACCACCAACCAGAGAGACTATAAATATTTACTATGGTTCCATCTCATTTCTCAGACAGAATTTAGCAACCTCTTTTTCAGTCTATGTGTTTGACAACATTATTTATAAGTCAGTCCTCTAAAAGTAGTTAGAATGACAACGATATGTTTGATAAAACAATAAGGAGAGAAAATAAAACATTGTACTTATTTATGTGCCCTGCCCAAAATTATCTATCATCATTCCATGATAAATTCAACCACTCTAAGAAAACTCCAGGCTGACCCTCATTGACTAGTTGTCTGAGGAACACTTGCTCCATGAATACGACAATAAAGGACTCTATTCTCTGCTCTCAAGTTAAATGCACATTTTATTTTTGCCACAAGCAGAGGAGGAACCGTAGGAAGCCGTGGTTCCTATTTTAAAGATCTGCATCTTTAAGAGAATGGAATTGATGATTTGACTGATGAACTGAGGATAGATATGCTATCTAGTCAAGTTTCCAGTCACAGTTTGGTATTAATGGATTTTAAATTTGCTTATATCATTAAAGCAAACAGGTATGAATCAAAGACAGGAGAAAGAGATATATGCTGTTTGGACTGTTTGTATGTACTCATCTGATTTAATTGCTTTGACTATGTAACAACTATACTAATTTTTAAATATTATAGTTGGTTATATGGTCAAAGAATTTTAGTGAAGGCTACATTTACTAGCACAAAACGTTTTTATTAAATAGAGATACTTCATAAGTAGTGAAAGAAAAAATCGGTAGTTTACAATAAAAATAACAATGAAAATTTTGACTAGATATTTATTTTCTCAATTAGACAACTCCTCCAAATTCCCTTTTTTAGTTGACTTCCTGACAACTTCAGTGAAACAAATCATTCTGGGTTAGAGGTTTCCCCTGAGATGAACATCCCTGAAGAGCTGATTTTTATAGACCCTTTGTCTTTTGGAAATCCTCATCATTAACAAATTTTAATTCTGGTATTTACAGATTATAACACACTGGTTTGGGAAGCTGTGATTTTTAAAATCAGAACTTGTTTGTATCTAAGCAACCAAAATAAATAGCTCTATGCCATTCTCTTAGTTAGTCCTCAGTGTGTCAAATGAATCATTTATTATTTCATTAAAACCTTCTGAATTTAAGGAGCTTCTACATCTTTTTTGAAATTAAAAGGTCACACAAGGACTGTCATTCATTCACTTATTTATTTATGTATTCAATAAAATAGGCACAATTTCAAGGACTACTAATATCTTACTTCTGCATTAGAAATTGCTACTCAGTTTTTTAAACACTTGGAAATGTTTTATTAGATTTATCTAGAAGCATGAGATCCATATTGTCTCTTGCCCACTATAAACAAACTATTTAAATGGTCTTATATAAATAATCACTTTAACATTTGCAGGACTCTTAAAGAGTTAATCTTCAGAAAAAATAATGTGTCCAGTGCTCATCTGGGGACTATGGAGAATACAAGAACCATTGGAACAATCTTTTGAAGTGATTGAAACAGAGACTGTTTAGCAGGCATTCAGCAAAATATTTGTTGAATGAAGAGAAGATGTCTGACATTGATATAAGCAAATGAATGGGTGTTCAGAGTTCCCTGTAAATCACACTCTTCAAGGGGCCAAGAGATAGTAAGGTTTCATGTAGCCCCCTCAGACTTTTGCACTTCACTTAATACCAGGGGTTTCTAAAGCTTCTATTGTAGTCAGCATCATTCCTTCCCTCTTCTCTGACTCATTCATTTATTCATTGACTCATTCAGTCAATATTGTTGAATGGCTGTTTGCCAAGCTTCATACTAGGGATTTGTCACTTAGGTCAAGAAAGAGATGGTCTTAAGTTTTGGTAAAAGTTCACTGTGCATTACCACTCCTTAGTCTTTTAAGTCATGAACAATAGAAAAGAACAGCAGTGTAGTGTGACAGAAAAAGCAGAGATTTTAGAGCCATAAACTAAGTTGACAACATGGTCCTTCAAATTTATAGTTCTGTGGCTTATACAAACCACTTAAGAATTAGCCATAATGTCTATACAGTTTCTAATCTAGGACCTATCATGTCAGACTCAATAAAAATAGTCACGATTATTTTATAAAATGGTAACTTTGCCAATATACTTTGGTTGAAGATAAAAACATATTTGCTATTAATATACATGATTACCACACTGGGAAGTTTAGAAAAGTTTGCTAATATAAAAAGTCCACATTCCAGGCAAGGAGAAGGTGCCATTCTCGAGGACATTTAGCCACTTTCAGGAGCACTCGATTCCATTTACCATTTTAATAAAAAAATAATAACACACACTTAATACCTGTTTTCAAATTATTTAATGAAATTGTTGTGCTCAAAGGGATTCTTCAAAAAAGATCTCACCTACCATTTACTTTGTGATGTGAGAACAAATAGATACAAAATATAAATGGTCCCTCCCTGCTGTGCATGCATGATCCATTTTTATGTAAAGCTATAGTACACAAATATTATTATGATAATAAAAAAACTAAGAAATCTGCATTGCTGATCAATGGATACAACAATATGCTACAGTAAGGTTGACAACTTAATGTGTGTATCAAGCAAGTTATCTGGTTAACTTTGTAAACAGACAAGTAAATTCATAAGTGTAATAATATTAAAGTCTATTATCCCATAAGAGTTCCTTTAAGATATTAATAACGTTTGTCAAGTTGCAAATATAGGCAAATAGAATTCATAGCATTGACATCCCAATAGATTCTAAATACAGTTTTTAAATTTTACTGCTAATCAACACAAAAATGTTCACAGACAACCCAAATCTTACAGTAAATAAACTTATTTCAACTATGTTTTCTATAAATAGTATAGATAAATGAGTCTATATTTTTTTCCAAAGTACAAGTCTAAATGTGGGTAGAATTTTCCTTACTATCTCAAATATCAGACAAAATATATTTATTTTAAATGTGGTTTCTTGAAAACAGTGATTTTCTATCATTTTTCCTGAGCCTGTTTTCAAATGAGAAATGACCCTCAAATGAGAAATTGAAATATGCATAATACATAGGACCCACCAAAACTTCACTTATTCAAAAATTTCCCTACCTTTCAAATACATTAGCAACAGAATTTTCCCCTTGGGAATTTATAAATGGTACATTTCAAAACAATGAATGCTTCTAAACTTTTTTATCATGTAGCTGTTTGCTTTTGCTTTCAACTAAACAAAATATCCCCAAAAATCATGCATTACCAATAGGTTAAAATCTCCTAAAATCTTGCAATGAGGCACATAGTGACACAATCTGATATTTCTCCTTAAAACAGAGACCTTTCCAAGGACTGAAAGTTCTTTTAAATTCCAGAGAACCAATGCCTTTTTGAAAAAAATTCCATATCCAGCAAGAAAGCTTTTACTTTGTTGTATTTCTTGTTTAAATTAATTTTAAAAGTTATTTGCTTAGGGGAAAAAATGGAGCAGAAGGCAATGTTTATATATATATTTCATTTAACTGTCTACACTTTGTAGAGAAACTGAAAACAACCAATTAATTAGTTGATGTTTTAATGTGAGAGGGAAAAATATACATATCATGAGAGGGAGAAGTCATTTACCATGAAACAAGATTGCCTAGGTCAATGTTTCTAAAGTGAGCTAGCTCCTCAGAACGAAGAATGCTAAGGGTGTTGTGTGCAAAATGGATTCTCTAGTCCAATGAAGCTTGAGAAATGCTTGTTCAACAAAGTTAAATAGGTAGTGAAGGACTTCTCAGAGCATTTAATATGTTAATGTCCATTCTAAATTACATCATATGTCATAATAGGCAGAATTTTCCAGAACTACTTAATAATAAAATAATTTTTTCCTTTCTTTTTCGCAGGGACAGGGGAACATGACTGAGCCATTAGCCAATATACTTGTACAACTACAACTAGATCTTGATTTTTTCTTATACACATTCCTTATGTGGCTTTGTAGCAATATTCAGGTGCCCCAAACCAAACATTTTTTTGGAGCTTTGATGGAAGGACTCCTTTAGCCACTTTACCTTAGTTAGAAATTTATAGTTCTCTTTTACATTTGGTGTTGTTTCTTTCAATGGACATTTGTTTTCTAATTTGCTACTTTCAGAGAAAGAAGTACCAACCTGAATGCTTCAAGGTACTCAATATCTCCCATGGGGGGATCAAGGCCACCTGTCCAGGCAATGTTTATATTGTATCCTTCTCCAAGGCCTGTTCCAACCTAGGAAGAGAAAAACCACACCACAGTGGGTAGAGGAGGGCACAGGAAAGAAAGCAAGAAGAGAGGAAAACAAACACATGTGAGCTCTTGAAATAAACATCAAACAACATGTCAAATCAGCCCAAGCTTGCTTGACAACCAGTGCTCTGGGTTATGCACTTGTTCTGCACTGGTTCTTGGTCCCGTGGGACAATTCAGTAATCTCATGTAATTTAAAACACCAGCAAAGGACAAGAAAATTAGGGGTAATCATGCAATGCAATTACCTGAAAGATACAAATAAAAGTGGGGCTCTAAAGAAATAAACCGAACCTCATTTGGGGCTCCACTGCCAGGGAAAAAGTTCCCTTCATCATAGCGATGGAGTGAAATATACAGGATGCTGGGGTCAGCATAAAAGGCCTGCTGTGTACCGTTTCCATGGTGAACATCCTACAGGGAAAAGAAAACAGACGACAAATACAGTCACGTCTAACTCTGTGCTGAGACGACCTTTCTGATTTCTAGTTCCCTGTCTTTCTACCTCACCTTCCTCCTCATTTTCTGTCTTCTCACTGTGTCTCTCTTTCTTTCTCCTGTTCAGTCGGCTTCCACACCACCCCCTTTACTTCCTGAACTTTCAGGCAAATTACCCTTTAATGCACTCATTTTTTAAACTGGCTTCTAAAAATCAGGAAACCACAGCGAGCATGCCCTGGAGACTCCAGATGAGCAGTCATTGAGAAAGCCCAGTCCTTTGGTACAATTAGATATTTATACACCGGCCCTTTGTACTCTTTGCTTCAGTGATGGAATCTCGCATCCTGTTTTATGGAGGAATTTTATGACTTATTAACTGCCAACAGTTCATAACCCCTCAGGCTTAATTAACTAGCCTCATTGGCCTCTGAAGAAAGACTAATGTTTAAACTACAAACTAGTATTTTGC
Organism: Equus quagga; assembly: GCF_021613505.1. Classification (NCBI taxonomy): domain Eukaryota; kingdom Metazoa; phylum Chordata; class Mammalia; order Perissodactyla; family Equidae; genus Equus; species Equus quagga. The sequence goes on along the minus strand of NC_060274.1, from coordinate 75,881,312 downwards.
AGAAGGATCTATGGCTTACAGAGCATTTTCGCAATTCTTGACAGAACACTAAACATACGTGTATGCATTGATTTGCCAAGTCCCACCATTAAGGTCAAAGGCTTTGCAACCAGCTGAGTAAATTGGCTTTCTTGAAGCAGTCAGTTCAGTTAGCAATCCCTCAGCAGTTAGAATCACTTGAAAAGAGATGCCAGATGCAAAATGGACTTCATACTTTATTTTGGTAAAATCGTGACAGTAAGATTCAAAGACACAGGAGCATGAGCTCATTAGCTATTAAATCATTTGGGTCAAAGCAGAAAGATGGCATGGGGCTTTATGCAATCTTGTCCAATCTGCCTAATTTTAATATTATAACATGGCTCTCTTCCCAGCTTCCTTTCTCCTCTTTTTTCTTTACCCACACCATTCCCTCTTCCTGCTAAAAAAGAAAAAAGCCTGTGTCATTAGATGAATGAAAAAAATTCTTAGGATATTTGAATATCATAATGATTCAAAACTTAGTTCTTTTTCTTAATTGTTTTATGATATAGACATACGCTGGAATTGACAAAAGAAATAGGAAAAATAAAATTAACAGCATTTTAAAAAACTTTTCAGTAAAAGACCTCAAGTGTTAAGCATCTCAATTAACATGCTTCCTAATATCTTCTGGACAAAAATAAAATAGACGACTCTTAAAAGTGAATAATGTACATATTTGTATTTAATAGAATATACTGCCACATATATAATATATACAGTTTTGAGTTTTGTTGTAAAAAAGTTTTGGTCACTTGTAACTATATACTTATATTGTACTTTATATCAGTGAGAATCACACTATTTTCCACAACAATTCCTACAATCTTTGAGTCAGGCACTATATTAAATACCTTGCATAGATTATTTAACAATTCTATGAGGTATATGGTATTATCTCTAATTTAGAAGACAGGTAAACTGAGACTCACTTAGAGAGTTTCAGTAATTTACTAAGAACATACAGCCAGTAAGTTGCAAGAATGGCTCTTGAATCCAATTCTCACTCCAAAGGCCAAACTCATAACCATTATACTGTTAACTTACATTCATTATCTCTTTGATCCTCTTACAAGCCCGTGAAGTGAGATTGGTGTTCATTATTGCTCCTTATTGAGGTTTATAGAACTTGTCTCCACTTCAACCTCCAGCCCAGAACTCCCTCACGAGACACCCCCAAAGCTTCCCTTCAATGGGTTCTGAAAGCCTGCACTGAGCTTGCTATCCACAGTGTATATATACACTAATCTTCTTCCTCTTTTATATCGTACACATATCCAAAATCAATTAAGAAATCATAAAATATTGGGGAAGATAGGCAAAATTCTAGAAACTTGTTCCTGCTAAAGGCATACACATCAGGAAAAAAAAACAGTTTACAAAAAATATAGTAATTCCTGGATTTCTGAATGTTCAAAGGAAAGGAAAGAGGAGATAGCAAAACTATTTTCCTTTATGGGAACAAAAATGAAACAACTTAAGCTAAAATGTCTTTTAAGTTTGCTACTGAATACCTAGAGGATTATCAAACAAAATACATTGAAAACAACAGTGAAAGAACGTTTGCATTTCCACTATACAATAGAATTTTTAGTTAGTATTGTAAGAAAAGTTTTGCTCCGGCTCTAAATGCATTCACACTTTGAAAACCAGAATAATATTTCCTTGATTAATTTTGTTTCTTTAATGACGTTGTGAAGGCTTATTTAAGAAGGTCAAATAAAAGATGATAATTTGTCTTTAGAAAAATGTTTTGGGTGCTTAGTGTTGCATAAATTTCTGAATAAGAAATATAGTCTTGCCCACAGCATAATAAACTGTCAAAGACATTATTCACTAAATACACAAATCCATTCTAACAATACTTGGATAATTTTTTATCCCATATTCATATTCACAAAGTATCTAGAGATAAAGATAAGTTCAAATATGTCTTTTGTTTTGGGCAACAAGTTACAATATAACCTTGTGAATTTTTTTGTTCTTTTTTTATTCAGCTTTCTCTACTGCAAAATATTCATACAAAGTATCTACTGCTCAGGTAAGATCTGAGGATTTTTTCTCTCCATAGCAACAAGTATATACTAGACTAATATAAGAACATTATTGGTGATTATGAGGAATTGCTATAGTAAGGAAATGAACTGAATCATTAAATGCCTCAAAATAGACCTTGCATCTAAAGAGTTGCTGGAAAATGCTGAAAAATTATTTCAATATTTTACTAATTAAAAATATACTCTGAACATTTACTCTATACAAGGATTTAGCATGCATATATTTTCATTACAATGTTAAAATAGCTTTGAATAAATCATATATTCTACCAGCTAATGTTATCACTTGTAATTATTTAGTATAGGCACTCGTGACAAGGCTCTTTGGATAAGTTTGGTACATCACCAAAAATGGATTGCCCAAAATGTAAGGACATTTTAAGTGACTCTTCTTTTATGAAGAAAGCCTAAAACATGTTATTTTCAACTGAAAGTCACATTACATAAAAGCTACCTGAGTCATGCAGGCAAATCCTACTTCTAGGACAGGTTCATGCCCTGAACACATGATGGCCAGTCTCTTGCAAGTTGCACCTGTTCCCTCCCCTCACCAATCTGAAGGTCTTTGGAATCTGCCCCAGAAGGTGAACTGGAATGAATAAGCTTCTCAGATCAACTGGAATCATTCCTGCCTAAAATACTCAACGCCTCTGAATTTGGCTGTGGTCCCAAAAAGGAGGTGAATTAGAGCTCTGGCTCCCTATTTCCTAGGCATATAAAAATGCTGAAGGTAGCTGCCGGACAATGGACTAGTTCTGTCTTCTCTTGGCCCAAGATTTTGTGGAGCCGGTTCACATCCATTAACTAAAGTTAGTGATTTTGGATATGCAGGAATGAAGCTTTTTTTTGCCATTAAAGAACCTTTTCCTCTTCTCCTTTGCTAACTTGCAGAATAGACCTGTCAGCCAGGAAGAACGGATGTTTCAGCGCCACGTGGCACTTTAAAACTTCCTTCTCAGCAGCTGAAAGAAACAGGGGAATTTCCTCAAAGTATCCTGCAGCTGCAGAATTTGGAAGACTTAAAAGAAAGAATATGCCGGCTGGTGGTGATCTCAGAGGCAACCCTTTGGACAGAACTTCATATATTCAGAGAATTTGAAACAAAAACTTCTCCTCTACTACAGCCTGCTGGGAACTCAGTATCCTTGATGATTGGATAATGAAGCAAACTCATAATCAAAGGCCAGTAAGCTTACAGGACTCTCCTTGGAGCTACCAAGCAACTTATTTTATAAATCATATTAAATTATCTCCAGAAGTCTTTTATTCTTATATTAGCATACAAACCTTTACACACAAATCCTCTGAGAAACAAAGTATCCATCTATCACAAGCTAGGCATTTCAGCTTTCAAGTCTATTGTACAATTCATTCCTTTAGAGTTTGGACGTCATAAATGTGCTTTCAAAGGGGACTCAACAATTATCTTCACAGAACCATAAAACGGTAGCAGAAGAGACTCCTCAGAAAGTAATACTAAAATGATTCAGAAGGATAGGATGAACAGTTTACCAACCTATCTTTTGTCTTCATCTGCTGTACTTTATTCAAGTTTGTGGCTTATCTCTCTAGCAGAACTTACAATACTAGAGCATATTAAATAAAAAATTTTTTAAAATTTACTGTCTTGTAAGTCATGCAAACCAGTTATTTATTATTTAATTAATTTAATAATTATTTAAAATGTCATTTTGTATATATAAAATAGGGAAAATAGGTACTGATTCCTCATTTTCATAAAATTTTAAGACCCTGCTGCTATAGTATATCTAGGCCTTCAACACATTTTTTCAATGGTGAACTATGACCTACATTGAAACCTAAGCATGTTTGGAAAATACATGGAAAGTTGGCTTTCAATATTCTCAGCTCCAAAGTGCTTGCAGGAAAGCTACAATTCAGCGTGTGGAAAACATCTATTCCTACCAAGCACTAGAAATGGTTATCCGTCTTTCATTCCTTTTATCTTCATTTTGCGCTAACTATTTCTTCACATGGCTTTGTTTGTGCTCTCTCAACCCTTTGGTGTGCCTGCTTAACTGAATCCGAGGGCTGGACGGTGAGGCCACGACTTCCCAATAAGATTTAATTATGAGTGCAGATATGAACAAGATTTAGACTATTAAGCCTTGCACTTCAAAAAAACCTTTAACATATTTTGCCTTTAAATCTTTTATCACCTGCAAAAATTAATTAAGTGCAGATGTAGCAGGTTCGCTTTGGATGCCAGGGTTCATTTCCTGTCTATGCTTTGTCAGACAACCTATTACACCTCCTCATGAACTGGAGGCAAACCGAAAACGGGGCTCATAAATCACCAGTCAGCTCTAGTTCGCCCTGTCCTGGGTTGGTCCTTTTGTATGGGACAGATCTCCAGCTCATTACTCACGGATATACTATAGACAACATGCCAAGTGTCATCTGCATTTAAACAAACCATTTGTTAAACAAATTATAACTCTATTGTGTAAGAATGCATCATGTTAAAATGCAAGACTAACCTAATGCCTCTGACTTTTAATCACTAAAGGTTCCTGCCGGGAGTCATCCCAAACTGGCATACGTGATCTGAGATCTTTTCAGAAAGAATGACATGCTGACTTGTTTTAATAATACCACTCTTGCACAACAAGTGACATGATTGCTAACCAGGGGAAGTAGCCAATTGGTTACCAAAGCAACAGCATTCTTTCCAGCACATCTGACTATTTAAAGTCTATATTCTGTAGGGAAAAGTAAATTCAGGTTCTGTTGGGTTATTTTAACTGTGGAAGTATCAATTCATTTAAGGATCATAAAAGTTGCCCTGATCTGCGCCTTCTTCTCATTAAATTGCAGTTAACACCATGAAAGTGAAACGTGAATGTTTATGGTTTCAGAACTGCAATCTTGAATTTAATGAGTTTCCACATTCAAAGGAAACGCACCCTTCAGTTATTTGTAAGTGCTAAAAGCAAGACAACCTAACAGAGAAATATAAATTCACTCCCTTTTATCTAGAGTTACTGAAAATGCAGCTCTGGCCAGGAATACATACCAGATCTACAATCAATATCTTGCTTATATTTAGTTGGTCTCTCAAGTATTTGGCGGTAATTGCAACCGAATTAAAAAAGCAGAACCCCCTGCGGAATAGAGAAGAACAGAGAAATAAGAAAGCAAATCAGCCAGGAAAACCATTATAAATAATGTTCAGAGCATTTTTAAAAATGCTATATGATCTCTGAAGCCATAAATCTGCTTCTGGGAGTACCTCGCAAGATTTTTCAGTCCATCTGTTAATAATTAGAGGCTTCAGAGACATGCACAGGGCAGGTGACCGCCAGGAACCGTGGCGCTTGAAGATGGGCAACAGTTCCTATACTTACATGGCTGTGGATTCTTCAGCGTGATGGCCAGGGGGCCTCACAACAGCAAACCCATTCTGCAAGAACAAGACAGGTTTTCATTGATCAGCTATGGGGATATTGCTTGGATCTCCATGTACTACAGGGCATCAGGAATACACAAAAAAGACTGAGGTCTATAAGAGGCTTCAGAGCTTGTTTTCTTGCTCCCATTACCGATTCATAGAATGAACAGAAACAATATATATCATCATATTTTCTCAGATAGTGTCTCAAAAAGAAGGCTCCCACAGAGCAAGGAGAACAGGAACTTGGGAGTTGTACCTAGCTGGTAAATGTGCACGTCAGCTGTTAGACTAGCATGATCCACTTTCAAGAACAATTTATTTTATGACACCAACATCCTACATAGGGAGAAGAAATTTACTCTTGGTGCAGGTTTGAGTCAAAGTTCGGAAAGACCAGGGAAGATCCAAAGTCAAAATTCTTTAGCTGGATTCCCACAATGGTTATTTCCACTACAATGTCAGCAAAATGATAAATTTACACTCACGCACTCACATACACACAAAAGAAACCCCAGAAAGGTGAAAAAGAGAACAATGGAAAGCCCATATTTCTTCCAGTCTATAAATTTAGCTTGGACAACTGCCAAGACTTGCAACTTATTGGATTCCCTAAGTCAATTTCTAGTGCACATTCTGGAATTTTATAAAGAATTCCAGGGCTGAATAGCAATCAGATCTATCCATGATCAAGGAATGCCTTAACCTCCAGATTAGTTGGAATGCATCACGGAAAGCTGAAGTAACTCCAGCATGAAGGCAAGGAACTATAAATCCTTGCAAAGCCAGCATGCTCAGAAAAGTTGGGTTGCTTGACATGAAAAAAAAAAAATCATTTATCAGATGTTTCACACCACCTTTCACTTAACTATGATTCAAGTAACATTCTCAAAGGAGAATGTTTCTTTAATACATGATCCCAAAACTTTTGAAATAATTTTACTATACCTCAGGGATATTTTTTTCAAATCTTACTACAAGCATAAAGATAATATTAAGAAAAAAAATCTATTCCCTAGGGCTTTAAATATATATAAGTTTTTGCAGAACCTTATGGTAATAAACACACAATGAGTTAATTTGCTATATATTTTCATTCATATACATAATAATATTCTCAGAAGCAAATCAGAAGTCAAATAATACAATATCAGTTACTAATCTAGGAATGGTGATAAACATATTCCCTGTTCTTGTCTTAAGATGCTTACTACCTCCCTGGTAATAAGAGACTAACATGAAAGAAACTATTAATGAACAACATAAGACAATAGACACCGAAATTTTAAGATTGTAGAGCAGGACTCTAGAGCGCTATAGAACTTTTGAGAAAGGAGAATACTGTAAAGATTAGAGGGGTGCAATATATTTTATTGGGAAAATAATACGGTGAAAATAACAACAAATATAATATAAGGCAATATAATTAGCATGTTACAAACATAATTAGCTTAATAGTATTATCTTTTATAATTCAATTACAAATACCATGTTTTATGGGTAAAGGGTATGACTAGACAATACAAAGAAGAAAACATCCAGTGATCAATATCTATCAGAAAAAATACTCAATTAGTAATTAAATAAACACAGATGAAAATCCCAATGGGAAGCCATTTTTCCACTCAGGAAATTAGAACTTTTAAAAATACTCTATGCTGACAACAGAGTGGTGCCTTATGTACTCATAAAGGCTGCCTGTAGGAGGATAATTTATCACAGCCTTTCTGGAAAATAATCCACCTCTATATCTCTATACCCGTTTAAAAAACATTTCCCCTTTGCATTAGTAATCTACTTAGATAATTCTGGCCCCAAAGGTGTTATTAACTGTGTAGACATGTATTTATGTCAAAGATAATGTTTTATTTACAATAGGAGAAAATGGGAATTATCTAAATCGGCCAATATTAGGAGAATGGTTAAATGAAATATGGTATATCTATACCATGGAATATTAGACAGTCATTAAAATTTTATTATAAATATTTAAAGTCACAGAAAAGACATCAATTTTAGAAATATTAGTGTTAAAAATAATATACATAGTATGAATATCTGAGTAATGGTATTATGTGCATTATTTTTAATTCATAATTTCATATATTTTCCAAATGGTTTTACAACAAATATTAATTATTTCAGAGTGAAAAAAATTATAAAATAAAGAGAAAGTTGAGAGGTATATTTTAATGAGTCTTACAGAAACAGTTGTGTTCACAAAGGTCGAAAAAGGATTTAAAGGGTATTTGGGGCAGGGGGAAAAGCATAAACAATGGCTCAGAAGAAAGGACTTCAGAAAGTACTATATATACAGGAAATCAGTCTAAATAGAGTTCACTTTAAGGAACAAAATGGAAGTGAAATCTCACAGGTAATTAGCAACATTCTGGAGGAGAAAAAGCCAAATAGAATTTGAATTCCATCTTCCTCTTTTCTCTTACAGCCAAATTCCTTGAACTAAGGGCCTGCCTTTCCTTTTATAATCTTCCACAGTAACTTCCACCATTCTGCTAAATTGTTTCTGAAACTGCTTGATTTGGGGTTGAAAATTTTCTTCTTTTTGTCAATTATAAACCTTTTCTCAGTAATCATGACCCACTCAAACTTTCCATTGTGCTCCCAGGAATGGCCAACTCCCCTACATTTTCCATGTCTTGTCTGAGTGCCCCGCTTTCCTTAGCTGAAACCTGGCAAGGCTACTTCTCTCACAATCTGCTTAAGCGGTAGCTGTTTCCTTTCTCAAACCTCACAAACCTTCCTGCAGCATAAGATGGAGCTAGTGTTCTCCTTTCTCACTGCTGCTTTGAGAGCAGGAAGCCCACTGCACCCACCCACCACAACACTCTCTTGTGAAAAAGGATTAGATCACCCAGAAAGAGAGAAGATAGAATACAATAAAATAACCAAGACTGAGTCCTGGGCAGTCTGGCTCCTTTGCCCTCCTGTTACACTAGAACATGTGTTAGTCCTCCTAAAATCTATCTCCCCACCCACAGTTAGGATCTCATCCCCTCTTACTTTTCCACTATCATTTATGTTTTTCTCAATAACATAGTAAATTCATATTAAAATTCCCAATTATACACAATTCATTGAAATTTAAATAGACTCAAGTTTATGCCACCTTGACAATAAAAGTATATACGTATATGTTCAGTAACACAATACAAATATATATGTATACATACAATATACTATATGTATATCTCCATCCTTAATCCCATTGATCTCTCCAACTGCCACACTTCTTTTCTTCCACTTTTAACAGCTAAAATTCTTTAAGCTGGTTTATCCTGCTTTCTCTTTTCTCCTTTTCCTCACCTCTGCCTCAGTCATCTATCTCTAATTTATCTTCCACCTCCATTAGTCCACTAAAGAAGCTTTTACTAAGGTCTCCAAAGGCCTCTGTGTCACTAAATCCAATGACATTTTTATGCTCTCAGCCTATGTGATCCCTCATTAGCTTTCAACACTATTGGCTATATCTTCTTTTTTAAACATTCTCTTCCCTTGGCTTCTGTAACTTCATACTCTTCTGATTTCCTTCTCTCTCTTTCTACTTCCTAATAAGTCTCCCTTGAAGGCTCATACTCCTCAGTCGGCTCATTAAGTATTGACGTTACTCAAGGCCCAGTCTTAGACTTCTCTTTTCCTCTTTCCACACTTACTTCCTAGGCAACGCTACCACTCTCATGGATTCAATCACCAACTATGATCAGATACTTTACAGATTTCTATTTCTGTTTTTTAGTTTTTATTTTTAATTTCTTTTCAAATTCTTTTTCTTTTTTTAGATTGGCACCTGAGCTAACATCTGCTGCTAATCTTTTTTTTTTCTTCTCCTCCAAAAAGCACCCCCAGTACATAGCTGTATACTCTAGTTGTAGGTCCTTCTGGTTGTGCCATGTGGGACGCTGCCTCAGCATGGCCTGATGAGCAATGCTAGGTCCACGGCCAGGATCCAAACCAGTGAAACCCTGGGCCATCGAAGTAGAGTGTGAACTTAATCACTGGCAATGGACTAGCCCACAGATTTCTATTTGCAGGATGAATCCTCCCCTGACCACCAGACCAAAATATCAGCCCACCTACTTGATATCTTCATTTGGATATCTCAAAGTCACTTCAAATTCAATATATCCAGGTTCAAACTCCTGATCTTCTCTCAGTCTTCTCTAACTTACCAATGATACAATAATTCATCCAGTGGCTCAAGTCAGGGATTAATGAGTTATCCTTTATGGCTTCCTCTTCCTATTCTTCCTCCATCTCATTTTAATTCACGACCAATTCCTGTTGATTTTGCTTCTAAATATCACTCAAATCTATGTACAGTAGTCCCTTCTTATCTGTGAGGGATACTTCCAAGACCCCCAGTAGATGCCTGAAACCATGGGTAGTCCTGAACCCTATATATACTATACTGGTAGCCCTTCGTATCCACATATTCCGCATCCTTGGGTTCAACCAGTCTTGAATGAAAAGGCCTACGATGGTTGCAACTGTATTGAACATGTACACACATTTTTTGGGTCATTATTCCCTAAACAGTATAATATAACTATTTATGTAGCATTTACATTGTATGAGGTATTATAAGTAATCTAGCAATGATTTAAAGTATATGGGAGGATTTCATAGGTTATATCAAATACCACACCATTTTATACAAGGAACTTGAATGCCCATGGATTTTGGTATCTGTGAGGGATACTGCAACAAATCCCCCACAGAAACTGAGGGAAAACTGTACATACGTATTTGAGGTATGACAGCAAAATTAGCAGAAATGTCTTTTGCTTCCTCACAATTTCATGTTTAAAAGATCCGTTCTTACTGCAGATCTTAGCAACCTCAGCATATGATTTTTTTATTTCCTTATTAAGTTGAGAACTTTTACCTTTTCACTTAAAGAAAGCACTTTATAGGTTCTCTTTGGCATAGCTGAATTGTCAGCATCACTACTCTTGCACTTTGGGACCATTATTAAGTAAAATAAGGGTTACCTGAATACAAGCACTGCAATACCACTGCAGTCAATCTGATAACTGAGATGGCTACTACACGACTAACAGATGGGTAGCATACACAGCATGGATGCACTGGACAAAGGGAGGAGTCATGTCCCAGGCAAGATGGTGTAGGATAGTGTAAGATTTGATCACACTACTCAGAACAGTGTGTAATTTAAAATTTATGAATTTTTTATTTCTAGAATTTTTCATTTAATGTTTTTGGACTGCAGTTGACCACGGGTAGCAAAAACCATGGAAAGTAAAACCACAGATAAAGAAGGACTACTGTACTTATATCTATATTCATTCCTTGAATATTTTGCCTTTTGGTTTTCTGCCTTTCTCTCCATCACTCTTCTGGTAATTATTCTTAGTGATTTCAATAACCACAGAATCAATTCAATATTCTGATTTCTCAGTTCTCTGATTCCTCACTTTCAATAAATATGTCTTGTTTACATTCATGGTCCGAGCCTTTGCCATGACCAATAAGGACATCTCTGCAATCTTAATGTCAAACATCCTATTTTCCAGGTAATGCCTCAGCAGCACTGGAACTTCTGGTCTATTGAACTTACTTAACTTTTGCTGTCCATCATTCATCCCTACCACCATGTTCACTTCCCTCCTTATCTGGGTTAGAACTTTGGGGTGCATCATTATATCCACTACCTTGCATATACTTCAGACACCTTGTACCTTTTTCCCTCCAACATACTCCCTTGGTGTATTAGTCTGCACAGGCTACTAAAACAATGTACCATAGGCTGGGTGACTTAAACAACAGAAATTTATTTCTCATAGTTCTGGAAGCTGGAAGTTGAGATTAAGGTCTGGCAGGGTTCAGTTTCTGTTGAGAGCTCTCTTCCTTGCTCGCAGATGGTCACCTTTTCCCTGGAGTCTTCATCTGGTCTTTCTGAGTGCTCGCACACAAGTGCAAAGAGAGAGAACTCTGGTATCTCTTCCTCTTCAATAAGAGCACTAGCACTATCTAGTTAGGGCCCCACTCTTATGATCTCATGTAACCTTTATCATCTCTTCACAGACCCTTTCTCCAAATACAGTCACATTGGGAGTTAGGACCTCAACACAAATGTTGGAGGCACAAACATTCACTCCATAACATACTTTTAGTCACTTTGTCCCTTTCTTCCTTCAACATACTCCTCTGATAAAATTACAACTCTGAGTAAACACAACTTGCACCTGCTCTCTTCTTGCACCTAAGCATATGTAAAAGCCACACAACTGGTCTTCCTTTAAATTCCTGACTACAAACCTCAAGTAGGCTCTTCATGATCCCAGCAATCATATTATGTTCCTTAGTCAACTCCCCAAGTCTTTCAGATAAGTATTTCCACCTTCTTCTCTTTTTTCAAACCTCCATTAACCCCTACTCACTCTTTATCCTCTGCTGATAACTTTGCTTCTTATTTCACTTAGAAGCAATTAGAATAAAATTTCCTCATCCTTCCACAATAAACTCTACCCATCTACCCCTACCAGTCCTTGATCCTATCTAAGATAAATTAATACCCCTGTGCACATAATCCCACCCCCTCTTACCTATTCAAGGACATCTCACCTACAGTTTCTCCCTTTGTCTCTGATATCATCAGATTTTGTTGCTCTATTGCACTATTGCCACCAGAGTAAAAAACATATTTAAGTCTCTCCTGTTAATAAATACAAAATAAACAAAACAAAATGACAAATAATAGTATTATATTATAATGCCATAATGTAACATACAATACATAAAAATAATGTAACACAAATAATAATATGATAAATAATAAACTCTAACATTTTCTTATTCATTTAATTCTAATAATATCTGAGGGCAGATAATATTATTATTCCCATTTCACAAATGAGGAAACGGAGGCATAGAAAGATGAAAAAACTTGCTTAAGTTTTATATCTAGCAAGTGACAATGCTGAGATTCTGTCCCAGACAGTCTGGTAGCTAAGAACAAGTATTTAAGACTAACCATACTACACAATCTGGCCTCTATCCACTTCTTCAGCTTCATCTTGTACCACCATCCACTTTGCTTTCTCCACTCCAGCCACACTGGCCTTTTGATTCCTCCAGCATGCCTTATTTCCTCCAGCCACAGGCCTTTGCACATGCTCCTAAGTTCTGTATGGAATGCCTTCAACTTACCTACCCTCTCCTTTAGCCAGATAATGCCTCCTTATCTCCACACTTCAGCTCCAACATCACTTCCGCAGGGAAACTATCCCTGAGCCTCTGTAAGTCACCATCAGTTTCCTCTGTAATGTGCTCTTAACTGATCTGCCACCCTTGTTTCTGAGAATTCGTCTTAATTTGTAATGATACAACTCTTACTGTAATTGTTTGATTTGTTTTATAATTTTTGATTGTTATGATTTTTATGATTGATGTCCACACTCCTACTCCCCACCTTGGAGTCACCACTTTATGACTTGGCTCATCATTTTTTCCTCTAGACTTACATTATGCCTGGCACATAGCCGGTGGTCAGTAAAGAATGATAAAATAAATTGTGAATAGAAACTACCCTGGCTCTTATCCTTCTGGCCATTCTTTTGCTCTGACCTCAGCTCCAAGTTCTTCCTTCTCTCAAGGGTCCCAGTATTTGCATCCTAGCTTTTTGTGGGAGGTTGCCTGCCAGACTTGGGAGCATCATTTTTCTTAGAAATACATAAAATATTTTGTCCCTTGTAATTAATAGAGTCTTTAATTTGACAAACTGTTGTGGAAAGTAATTGAAACGACTTTATTATGCTTACAGAAATATCTGACTTTCACACTGGATTCTGAGCCTCTTGACAAGGGATTTATTTTGTATTTTTGTGTATCCTTTATTGCCTGGCACAAAGATTTGTTGTTTATAATACCACTTAAACCAGATCTTTCCTTGGCTAAAGAACATCTATATCTTCAATGAATATTTTTCAATAAACCTTAAATAAGTTACTGTATTTTCAAAGAACTTAATAATTTACTAGGCTCACAAAGTGTAAGAAAACCTGTATACAATAAAGGATTCAGTGGCTCGGTTTATTTTCTCATCTAATGCTAATAATAATAGATAACCATTTCCATTTTGTGAAAAAATATTCTGTTTTCGCAAACTCTGGAGTATGTATGATGTTCTTACTTAATCTCTTTTATTTTATGAGCATCTCAGATAGCAGTAAAACCTACAAATGCTGTATTATTCCATACAATTGTGAATTTTTTTCTACCTTACTCTATGAAAAACTCTTTGGTTTATAATTTATTCAAAATTATGAAGACCAAGCAGTTAGTCTAAGAAAATGCATGCTAAAGTACTTTTCTGTGAATTTACATCAATTTTATGGTGACAATTTTTATCTTAATAATCTCATTTAAAAAACGGTCTTTTTTAAGTTTTACATTCTCTTCAGTCATGAACATGACTAATCATAGAGCTTTGGCAGTATTTTAACACCACAACAGCAACAATTAACATTTCAAATACTGAGTGTGGTCACATCCCTATTTTTTTTTGTTGTTTAGGTTAGTATTATGGATGTTTCTCTTTGGTCAAAGAGAAGAAGGATGTGTTCTCTGGTGTCACCATATGGAGAAATGCAAGAGACTATTTGCTTACTCTAGAAAGCCATGTAACATCCAGGAAAGGGAATCTATGACATTATCTATATGTAAAAATGGATTTGAATGAGAAGGAAGGCAATCCAAACATTTTAGACTAGTCTATTTTCATAACTGATGAAATTTGCATCTTCTGATCAAACTTTTAGAAATGTCAAACTTATTTGTGTATTCCTTACATGCACAGCGAAACCCTCCCCAACCAAATAAAGGGTAGGCAGTAAGCAAATCACTAGAATAACTTTAAAGCTTCACTTTTTTACACAATATGACAAAAGTTCAAATTCCTCTACATAAGCTGTTTATTACCATGGCACTGATGGGAACTGAAAATTCAGACAGTAGAAAATAATCTGATCATTTTACTTGTTGCATTCATTAAGATGCATTTACGGGTAGCAGAAATGTATATTTTCTTTCTCTACCTCAGGGCCAAGTAGGTATTCAATGGATAATAAGAACCATTATTAATTCCAACCTATATAGAATGACTGAGGTGTCAGAAATCATGGATAATAAGGACTTAATCACCATGAATGTAGAAAGTCAAGAACACATTGTATAGCAGAATCAGCCAAAAAATACAGAATCCAAAAGAGAAAAGCAAAGATTTCTTATACATTTTCAAAAATATTAAGCAAGGAAACAGAGCTTAAACTAATACTACCTGTAATACCCAGTAGCCCTGTTAGCCACTTACTAATTTTGATTTTGTATTCTTTATAAAAGCATAACTTCAATGTAGAGTACAGAAAGTCTATGCTATATTTATAAACTGACAAGAGATGAGAAGATTGTGTTTCTTTGTTAGAAGTAGTTGATCAAATCTTAGATTTTTACTTAATATTTTTAACGTAACTCTATTTTGGGAAGCTACAAGAACAAAATCAAAGAAATCTGTCCTGCTGAGAAAAATGTTTTATGTATATAACTGCCTACCATCCAAAGACTAATTGAGCATGTCAGACCAGTTGATTGGGATTCTGTTTTTAAAATTTCTCTTTTAGTGCATTACTAATTTAGAGCTCGGTAATTACCTCCCAATGGCTAAGTATTACCACTAAAGTATTTCTAAATGTACTAAAGTATCAATTCTCAGTGAAATAATACATATCAAAACCAAGCACAGCATGGAAAAACTCTACAGCATGTATTTTCAAGTAAAGACGTGATGGTTGAATTATTACTTTCAATATATTTGCTGAATTGGAAATTCATATGCAATGATTTATGTGTTTCAAATATTTCACTGGAAGCCAAAATCCCAGCTACCCCAGATTCTCACTGATGCGTTATCAATTTTAAAAATCACTTTAAGAAACTTTCCTTTATCTATATATAGGTTGATTTTTCTTAAAGAATAGTTGGAGATATTCTAATCTACTTTGATATTCAATAATAACTATAATTATCAAATATTTTGGTGCATAAGCTATTTGGTCTAGTAAGAAGAAGTGCTGAAAGAAGCCAGAACCTGCAATTTATATGACTATACTAGGACAGCACGATTCATCCCCAACAAATCAGACTGGTCATAAGCGTCCTTTCTAATATCTCAATAAATGTGCTTGCCAAGTATATAAGTCTTTTACCTGATGATAGATCAAAAGAGTAATGAAAATAAAGCATGCATTAGCTGGTTTGACACATTAAAAAAAAATCTTCTAATTCTTTATACTAAGTTGCACAAAGGTCAAGAAGTCATAAACATGGTAAAGACATAAGGCTTTTGAAAGATTTAATTAGCTAGAAGATCCTAATATTCTCCTATTATACTAAAATTTTGTTTTTAAAAAACATTACTTGAAGTAATTGTGTTGTCTGTTGGATCCTGTTTGGATTTTCTAGTTGTTGTTTGGGGTCTTTTTTTGGCTGGGGGTAATGATATTTGTTGTAACAGGACTTAAAATACAAATAATACTGCTCATCTTGCTATATCAAGCACTTCATTTATAAGGATTACCTTCTCCCCCATTCAGGTATAGTAGAATATGGCAAAAAATGTCCATCAAAATTCACTCGTGCCTTGTTGAAAACCTATGATGGTTCATTTGAACTTGACTCAACTCTGTTTCCCCATCCAAAATGGTCCTGGTTACACTCAACATAGTTGTACGAGAGACCAGTCTTTTGGCTAAAGAAACTGAAAATTGTTCAATGGACAGTGTTCACAGTGTATTTGTTGATATCACTGGATGTTAAAATTTGGGGGTAATATCATACATGAAAGTTGAATGAATACTACCTTCCCCTCTTATCACTTTCTGGTAATGGATTTGGGGATTTAGATTATCAGAAACCAACTCAGGAACAGAGAAAGAAAAACAGATATTCACTCCTCCTGCCTTGTTTCCCCCACTTCTGTTTACCTTGTAGGAGCTTGCACAACAATTGGCTCAAATTCCACTTTTCAGGGACAGCTCAGGCACAGCAGTATTGTTAACAAGCTGTTAACCTGCAATGTCCAGTTGACCCTTATGAACATGATACAGCTCATCACTTGTTCAATATGCCTTACAGCAGCTCGCATTCAAAGTTCCTACTGAATAGGAACTGTGGATCTTTGATGTATTCTGAGGTCCTCCTCTTCTACTACACTAAAATCCATGATGAAAAATAGTCCCACATGATTTATAGTATGGTAACAAGAATGTGAAAGCAGAATATTCCCCTTCCCAGCTTTAATTTCTTGGAATAAAGTCTTATTTAGAAGTAAAAAGAAATGCATTATTTCTACTAAATGTCATAAATAGTTGATTTGCCCTACCGTGTCAGTCTTTATGAGAAAGAGAGAGAGGATCAAATTGTATCATCTTAGGGACCTACTACTAATAAATGCCAGACATTATCCACTTGTGCACAATTCCACAAGTCTTTAAGAAGTATTGTATAATATCTTTATTGTTAATTCTATATAGAAAAATATAAAATCTAGTTTTGTGATTCTCTTTGAAAGGAAAGAATTGAATAGGAACATGAGGATAAAATGTATTGCAGAATATTTGGACACTTGGTCCATAGGTATCTCCTAATGACATCTGAACCATTTGTAAAATTTGACATTCAAATTAGTAAGTCAAGGTCAGTCTTTTGGGTTACCTTTAATTGGAGTTTATCGGTTGCATAATATTTTGCAATATACTAATTTAGTCCTTAAAACCAGTTAATTTCAGCCTTAAATAGGACTTTCTAAAAGGACAGTTTGCTTTAGAATCTGAGGGAAGAAAATTTCACAAAGAAAGTTTGTCTCTCACATACTAGAATCTGGGAGGTTAAAGGAGGTAGGGAGATCTGCCAAGAAAACAATAAGGGACATATGGGAATACCATTTTGTTTCTTTGAGTGAGCTCAAGGGAGCCAGGAAAACAGGAGCCTAGCATTTGCAGTTTAACTGAATGGTGGACCCCAAAGCATGTGAACAGCTGCCAGCCCTACTCCCTGAAGAATCCAGAAGGAAGGAGCTTGATGATAGCACTGGAAAACAGTTCTTATGAAGCCTGGCATCTGTGGCCCATAATGCCTACAGCCTTGAGCCTGGCAAAGATGTGGCTATAGATAGGAACAAACACATTCAGGAAAATCAGTCTCCTGGTGGAAAGGAGACAGGGCATTTGATGGTGTTTGTATTAAACACAATTTAAGTTGAGCCCTGTATGAAAATACTAACAATGGATCCACTATGAAGAAGTTTTTTTTTTTTCTTGAGGGAGATTAGCCCTGAGCTAACATCTTGCCACCAATCCTCCTCTTTTTTGCTGAGGAAGATTGGCCCTGAGCTAACATCCATGCCCATCTTCATCTATTTTTTATACGTGGGATGCCTGTCACAGCATGGCTTAGACAAGTGATACATAGGTCTGCACCTGGGATCCAAACCAGTGAACCCCGGGCTGCTGAAGTGGAACGTGCGAACTTAACCGCTGCACCACCAGGCTGGTCCCTGAAGAGGTTTTTGTTGAGGCAGGGGGATCATCAGGATGTGGGTCTTGGTAAAACAATAATAACTCACTGAAAGCAATTTGTTTAGTTTATCAATCAGTGGTTTCAGCTGATACAAGGCCCAACAACTCAATTCCCTGAAGATTCTGAAATGTGACTGGCTTTTGGACCACATTGACCCAAAAAAAGTCAGGTATTTTCATCATGTAAATAGAGCCTCAGTATGAAAAATTTCTGAAAAAATAAGAATTAGGGCAAAATAATTTTCTTTTTGCTTTGTTTTTTAAGAAACAGAAAAAAATTTTATTTTTTGAGGACGATTATCCCCTAGCTAACATCTGCTGCCAATCCTCCTCTTTTTGCTGAGGAAGACTGGCCCTGAGCTAACGTCCATGCTCATCTTCCTCTACTTTATATGTGGTATGCCTACCACACCATGGCTTGCCAATCGGTGCCATGTCCGCGCCTGGGATCCCAATCGGTGAACCCCAGGCTGCCGAAGCAGAACGTGCGAACTTAAACACTGTGCCACAGGGCCGGTTCCAGAAAAAAAATTTTAAAACAGATGATCATAGCCTTCTGTGAAGACAATAGCACAAAATAATAGTACATTATAATAATAGTAATTACATAGTTGATATTACAATAACAGTAAGATAACAGTAATGATCAAGACTTGAACATAGATGATACTAGGGGAAAAAGACTGTATCAAGAAATGTCCCATGGTGAGATCACTTTTGTCATTATACTCACATCTTAACTGCAGCAGATTTGCATTAAGTCAACAGTGGTTCTGTCTTTATATCTTTTGGCATATATATACACTTATTCAATTAGATACATGAAATTTCAAATTTTTTTTGGTGAGGAAGATCAGCCCTGAGCTAACATCTGTTGCCAATCTTTCTCTTTTGTTTTCTTCCCCCTCCTCAAAGCCCCAGTACATAGTTGCATATCCTAGTTGTAAGTTCTTCTACTTCTTCTATGTGGGATGTTGCCACAGCATGGCTTGATGAGTAGTGCGTAGGTCTGTGCCCAGGATCTGAACCAGAGAACCCCAGGCTGCTGAAGCGGAGCACGCAAACTTAACAACTACACCATTGGGCCAGCCCCTCAAGACTTTTTAAGAGTAGTAATATACATTTTATAACTATTATTAAAATGTTTGGGTTCTTTAGATAGAAGATTTTTAACTTCTGCTATACTATTCTTCCCTTTTTTTTCTTTTTAAAGATTGGCACCTGAGCTAACATCTGTGGCCAATTGTCTTTTTTTCTTCTTCTCCCCAAAGCCCCCCAGTACATGGTTGTATATTCTAGTCATAGGTCCTTCTGGCTCTGCTATATGGGACGCCACCTTGGCATGGCTTGATTAGCGGTGCTAGGTCCATGCCCAGGATCTAAACCAGTGAAACCCTGGGCTTTTGGGAAGTGGAGCACGCAAACTTAACCACTTAGCCATGGGGCCTGCCCCTATATTATTCTTCCTTTAATAGTAAATTTTCTTTTTGCATTAAATTTTAATTCTCGATAGCCATACACTATAATAAGAATAGCTACCAACAATTAAACTGGTCAGTTTAGTCAAAACTAGGCAACTGAGTCAAAATTTCAACCAAAGAGATTAAATTATGTAGCATCATGTACATAACAGCATCATGTAGAAGGAACACCAAATCAATTGACAAGATTTTTCATTTTACAACAAGTTTCTGTATATGCGTGCATGAAATTTATTGCCATATAAAATTACAAAGGTGTAAAATACTTATGTTCTCCAAGTGTGTACGGTACTTGCGATTTGTACACTGGTATCAAGAAGAAAACAATATCTTTTGCAGAGATTGAGACAAAAAAGCAAGGAAACATCTGCATTATACATAAACCAGCAGGTATCAAATTTAATACTATTAAAGGTAAAAAACAAACATAAATTAGTAGGAAGATTTTTCCCCCATTATGTATTATTTAGTCTATATTTTAAATATCAAGGTAAAAATATAGCAGTAGAAAACCTTGTAAGTAAATGCTAAATTTGAGACTGGACTTTATTTCAGGAAGCATTTTTTCCACCTAAGTTATTTTAAAAATATCATCAGGACTCTGACTAAAAGTGTAAAGTATGTGTCAGGGACTGAGAAAAGCTCAGCAAGGTTTAGAGGGAAGAGAGACATAGATACAGTCTGAAGGGAGACACAGCAATTTTTAGTCAGTATGAGCTAAACCACATATAAGCAATGAAATCTGGACAGTTCAAAGCCGAGAACCAGATGGAGAGACTGGAAATAGATCCAATTACCACGGAGCAGGCAGTCAAAACTACAAACTTGAAATGGATCTCTTAGCCATCAGAAAAGCAGATGGGCAAAATAAAAACCCAGAAGGAAGTAGATTATTCAGTGGGAACACCACAGGAAGACCAACTAGGCAACAGGTCTTGGTTCCTGAGCAAAGAATCTGAGTAGTAGGTAGGTTCACCTTTCACTTAACCCAAAAGCTTTTAAGTATTGTATGTTTGTCATTTTTCAGAGGTGTAAATCAGCCCACAAGTTGGCTAATTTGAGTTTTCAGAAAAAGTTGGAGCACTTGGTATAACAGGAAGTGAGAAGGTCAAGAGTAAGGCAGTTTCACACAAGAGTAAACATATAACTGCCAAGGTTTCTCCCTTTCTCTGATGTTTAAATAGTCATTCACAGTGGATGTACAGAGAGTATATTAGTTACATACTTGTCTTTTCCTTTTTTTAAGTTGAAGAATCAAATAGAGAAATAAAACTGTCACCCCATTCTAATCACTGGCATTTGTCCCTTATGAGTGTGAGAGATAAAATTTGAAATAGGAGAGAACTTCAACATCCTCTCAAAAATATAGTTGCTTTGGAGATCCACACCTGATTAGAAGGAAGAAGGATGTGTAAAACTTCAGTCCTACAAAAGTAACAATAAATCACTGAATAAACCCAAAAAGTACACTTTTCTTTAAATCACTGAAGAACTTTGGACACAAAGAAATTTTTAAAAGAATTAAACTCCAGAGAAACAAGCCCTTCTAACCTGTATTGGATTTTAAACACAATGCCTAGCATATAATCAAATATTACAAGACATGCAAAGAAGCAAAATAATAAGACTCACAATCAAGTGAAAAATAAGGTAATAGAAACATACAAGTGACTCAAATATTAGAATTATCAGATAAAGATTTTTAAATAATTGTGATAGACATGCTGAATCTATAGGAAAGGATGGTGAAGATAAGGAGAATTTCAAAAGAGACCAAGAAGCTGTAAAAAAGAACCAAAGGAGAAATGAAAAATTATTTTAATGGGATTAATGGCAGCTTGGACACAACAGAAGACAAGAACAATGAACTTAAAAACAGGTCAATAGAAATTATCCAAATAGAAGTACAGAGAAGAAAAAAAGACTAAAGAAAATGAACAGACACTCAATGTCCAGTGGGACAGTGTGAAGTGATCAAATAAATATCTAATTGGACTCTAAGACAGAGAATGTAGAAAATGCGGTAGAATAATGTATTTAAAGTTCTCCAAATTTTATAAAAAGCAGCAAGCCAGTGACATAGAAAGCTCAGTGAACTCCAAGCAGGATAAAAACAGAGAAAACCATACCTAATCACAAAACTACCGAAAAACAAAGATAAAAAGTGTTGAAGGCAGAGAGAAAAAAGATGCATTAAATCAATAAATAAAGAGTCATTAATAAGAATAACAGCTGATTTCTCATCAAAAAAAGGAAAAAAGATATCACTGGAAGTATATCTTTACAGTATGAAATAACTATCAACATAGAAGTCTATATCAAATGATAACATCATTCAAAGATTAAAGGAAAGAAAAACATTTTCTTATAAACAAAAGACGATAGAATCTGTTGTCAGTAGAACTGCAATACAAGGAATGTTGAAGGAAATTCTTCAGACTGAAAGGAAATGATACCAGATGGAAGCCTGGATCTGCCCAAATGAATACAGAACACTAGAAAGATTAAATATGTGCTCAAACATAAAAGATATTTAATAAATTATCTTTATATTATATATGTATACACATATTCTCTCTCTTTCTTACACACACACACACACACACGAACATACACATTTTGAACTTACTTAAAAACTTTCAACTATTAAAGCAAAAATAATGATAATTTATTGTGGAGATCTATAATATGTGTAAAAGTAAAATACATGACAAAATAATACAGAGGCTAGGAGGAGACAAAGAGAATTACAGTTACATCTCAATAAATGTAAAATGATTCAAGACATACAAAGCACATTTTCTGACTCCAGTAGAATTAAATTATAAATCAATTAGAGAAAGATATCTGGAAAAATCTCCAAATAGTCAGACACTAAGTGATATACTTCTAAATAACTCGTGTCAAAGAAGTCAAATGGGAAATTAGTATTTTGAACATAATGAAATGAAAACATAACATGCTAAAATTTACAGGCTACAGCTAAAGCAGTATTTAGAAAGAAATTTATAATAGTTAATAATACTGCTTTGAATACTGGAAATTTGCTTAGAAAGTAGATTTCAGGTGCTTTCACTATAAAAAAGAAAACAATGGCAACTATGTGAGGAAATGGATATGTTAATTAGCTTCACTGCAGTAATCATTTCACTCTGTATATGTATATCAAATCATCATGTTGTACACCTTAAAAATATACAATTATTATGAAAAATAATAATAAAGAGGGGCCAGCCTGGTGGCACAGTGGCTAAGTTCCTGTGCCCCACTTCAGCAGCCTGGGGTTTGCAGGTTCAGATCCCAGGTGTGGACCCATATACCACTCATCAAGCCATGCTGTGGCAGAGTCCCACATACAAAATAGAGGAAGATTGGCACAAATGTTAGCTCAGCAACAATCTGTCTCAAGCAAAAAGAGGAAGACTGGCAACAGTTGTTAGCTCAAGGACAATCTTCCACAACAAAATCATAATAATAATAAAGGAATTTATAGCATTAAATGTCTATATTAGAAAAAAGAAGTCTCAAGTCTATGACCTCAGCTTCTACCTTAAAGAACTAGAAAAAGAAGAAATAAAAAAAACCCAATGTAAGCAGAAAAAAGAAAACAATAAAGATCAAATCAGTGAAATAGAAAACAGAAAAAAATAAAGAATATGAATGAAACCAAAGGCTGGCTCTTTGAAAAGATCAATAAAATTGATAAATTTTTAGCCAGGCTGATCAGAAACAAAAGAAAGAAGACACAAATTATCACTATCAGGAATGAGAGAAGTGATAAAACTGCAGATTCTACAGATAAAACAGTAATTACTTTGGAAAACAGTTTGTCATTTTCTTATTCACCTACACATATACTTAACCTACAACATAGTTATTTCTTTCGTAGGCATTTACCCATGAGAAATAAAAACATATGTCCAAAAACAGATTTGGAAAAGTACCTTCATAGTAGCTTTATTCATAATTGTCCCAAACTGGAATGAATCAACAAATTACACAATATTCACAAAATAGAAGACCACTTAGCAGTAAAAGTTAAGCTAAACAATACATGCAACAGCATGAACATATCTTAAAAACATATTAAGTGAAAGAAGCCACATAAAAAAGTCTACATACTGTATACTGCCATATATATGCATATAATTAATATATACTATATAATATATAATATAAAAAGCATATATATAATTTTTTCATAATAGGAAAAATTAGGTGATTATAAGAAAAATCAGATCAGTGTTTGCCTGTGCTGGAGAGCAACTACCAAGGGGCACGAGGGAACTTCCTGTGGTAATTTAAATATTATATAACTTGTGGTGGTAGCCAGGTATAGACATTTGTCAAAAGACATAATACCCTTGAAAATCTGTATGTTCTACTCAATGTAAATTATATCTTGATTAAAAGATAAATTATCTATTTTTGAAAACTCTCAAGTGATTACTAAACAGCTTATAGCCATATATAATCAGAACATGAAAGAAGGAATATACTTTGAATTTTGAGTAACTGTTTGTCATAGGCAGAAGTCCCCCAAAAGATGTCCAAGTCCTAATCCTCAGAATCTGCGGATGTTACCTTAAATGACAAAAGAGACTTTGCAGATATTATTATGATCAAAGACCTTGAGATGGAAAAGATATCCAGCATTATACAGACGGTCTTGTTCAAATCATCTGCATTCTTAAAAGGTGAGACGTATTCTCAGCTGTGGTCAGAGAGAGATGCAATGATGGAAAAAGGTCACAAAAATGACAACTTGAGAAGAGTTCTACACCCTCTTGCTGGTTCTGAGATGAAGGGGCTATGAGCAAAGAATAGAGAGAGGCCTCTAGGAGCTAAGAGCAACCCCTAGCTAATAGCTAGTTAGAAAACGGGGAACTCATGGTCTCCTACAACCAGGAGGAAATGAATTCTGCCAACATCTGATTATGCTAGAGAACTGCACAGGGCTCACTGGGCTAACGTCAAGGCGTCAGCAGGGTGAAATAACACTATACAGTTCTTCTGACCTCCAGGACTGAGAATAATAATTTTGTGTTGTCTTAAGCTTCTAAATTTGTGGTAACTGGTTATAGCAGAAATAGAAAACTAATACACTGGTATATTGAATGGGCTGAATTAGGAATGGTATAAAAAGAAAATAGCATTATTTTTCTCCCAGCACTAACCTTTCTTTAGTTTTTATCTGATACAGTCCACAGCTTTTCAGATTGCTTTCAGCTATGGGAACAGTCTCATCTTTAGATATTAAAATGTCCAGTTCAGTCTAATTAAACTCTTTAATGTCACATCTCATTTACAGCTTTCCCCCACTGACCTGATGGCACACTGAATTAGGGATGAGCAGTGGGCAAATGTGGTATGTATATTTGTGTGTGCTGGGGGAGGAGGCTATATAATTTATAGTTTATATTTTTTCCTTTCTTGTTCCACCACCTTCATGCCTAGCTTATGGATCTTCCAGCTCTGGAGAGTGGGAAGAATAAAAAGGATAAAGACTTCAGATTAGTAGCGCAACTTGGAGATCCCTCTTGGTTCTTCTAATGCCCTCTGTTGTGGCAGAATTACAAACGTTATTATCTCTCTTTCAATGGAAACATTCACAAGTTCCTCAGAGACACTGTCAGTGACCTCCAGTCTGCAAAGTTCACTGATGTGGGCAACGCACTCACTGGCTGACCTTACAAGCCCTCATCATCTCCTTCACATATTTCGAGTCTTATTCTACCAGGGGGATTTTGCCCTAAAAGGTAGACCTCTTCAGTGAGATCCTTTCAAAATGATTCAAATCTGGCTTCCATGCAAAGTGTCTACTGGCCCACAAGGGGAAAAACCCTTGCCTTACCAACAGTGTCGTTTTTGCTACAGCTGCTCACTCCTCTCTCTTCAACTCGTCCACATGGCAGTTTAAGCCAGCTCTCCTATTTGCATTCTCCAGGTGACAAGCTTGGGCATTCCTCTCTTTACACAGCTCCCAAACTCCTGATACATACCTCAGGCACTCTAGTGAACTCCTTTGTGCCCCATCCCGGTAGTAGTCTAGAGTGATTCTACAAATTTCTGTAACTTAACATGCATCAAGCTATCACTGAAAAGCCACTCTTCCCATCTGCAGACATGAGTAATTTCCTGTCTCTTATACATTTGACTTAGGTTGGGGGAAAGCATAGAAGGGAACAGAACAGAATAGCCAAAATACTTTAATTCCTTCTGAAGCATCTTCCATCAATCACATGTCTATTATCTAGTCTTTTGTTATATAAACTGGATTAGGTAAAGCAATTTCAGGCCTATTTGACAATCTTTTAATGAATTCATTCAGGAGGTGTCTATCATATTTAACTAACATCCATCATCCTCAGCTTGGGCCCTTGGTCAAAATTGGAGTGAACACAAATATTCCATTCCATACCTTATTTGATATACCATTTTATGATGGACAACAGTATAATATTTTAAGAAAGGCCAAATTGGTGGCAAAATGTATCTGAAATGGCAATACAGCTTTCTTTATCTATTAACTGGTAGATAAATAATGTAAGTGCTATCCTTATTCTCTAAGGTAACAGAAACACACTCTTAGATTTTAATGCTATCTACATATGCATATATATGTATATGCTGTATAATTGTGTATGTGTGTGTGTGTGTACACCCCATTATCTGGCTCTTGATTGTCTCTCTAAAATCATCTCTTGCTAGTCTCTCTGCAGATAACTCCAGACACACGGGGCTTCTTGCAGTACCTTAAACATGTCAAGACTTATGTACTCTACCCTATAAGAGAGATTCTGTATTTGCTTTTTCCCTTGTATGGACTATTCTTTCCCCAATTCTCTACATGATTCTTCCCTTATTTCATTCACCTCAAATCTCTCCCTATCAGTAAGGCTTTCCTGATAATGTAAGCTAACAGAGCTAGGCCTCTCCCTGTACCCTCTAATTCTCTTTCATGCTTTATTTTTTTTCCATAATACATATTTTGATCTGAAAATAGACTCAATACATATTCGTTTTATAAATGAATAATTAATAATTGAAATTAGCAAGGATACTTTCAATCTGATGCAGGTGACATCACAAACTATCATCACAAGGCTGCATTAAATTTTAGTCTTGCTAATATATATTTTAAACAATTTTGAATCAGTAAAACCCACTATTAGACACATGGTAAGCAAAAGCAGAATATCAAAGTCAAAAAGAAGACATTAAAAGTAATCAGACAGTGGGGTCTGGCCCCGTGGCAGAGTGGTTAAGTTCTTGCGCTCCGCTTCAGCAGCCCTGGGCACAGACATGGCACCGCTCACCAAGCCATGCTGAGGTGGCATCCTACATGCCACAACTAGAAGGACCCACAACTAAAAATACACAACTATGTATTGGGGGGGCTTTGGGAAGAAAAAGGAAAAATCTTTAAAAAAAAAGTAATCAAAGAGAAAAAACAATATCTACAAGAAATAACAATTAGATTGGTAACAGATATTTTCCATATTAAAATTAGAAGCCAGAAAAGCATGGAGGAACTTCAAAGTGCTGAAAGAAACTGTCAACTTTGAACTGTGTACTCAGCAGAACTCTTTTGAGAATGAAGTCAAAAAGATATCATAGATAAACAAAAACTGAGAAACTATCAGTAAAGAAACTTGTAAAAAATGTATTGGAAGAAAGAAAACAATCAAAGAATGGAGGTTTCAAATACAAAGATAAATGGTGACTAGGAAAATGATAAATAGGTGGGCAAGAATAAAGAAACACTGATGGTTTAAAATGGTATAATAATGTCTCATTGGTGTTATTATTATTTTTTTTAAAAAGCTAAAGCTAAAGCACTGAACTGTAATAGCATATAAGTTAGGGCATAATTGCTTTTAAAATATTCTAAAGTTCTTGAGTTGTCAATGAGGAGAACAAACAGAGTGATTAACTTTAGAATTGATTAAATAGGTTGAATTTTAAAAGGTAATTACTAAAATAATACAAATAATGTGCGCATTTTTAAAAAGAACTAGAGGTAACAGAGAATGAGAAAAAAATTGCAACTGAAAACAGAGCAAGGGGTGAGTGAAGGGAAGGGGACACACAAATAGAAGGAAAAGAAAAAAACAAAACATGATGAGAGAAATCCATTTGTGTACACTACCAATCATAATAAACACAAGTGAAGTGAACTCCCAGTTAAAATATATAGTCAGATAAGAAAACAAAATCCATCCATGAGCCATTTATAGGAGATAGACCTAGTATATAACAAAGAGAAAGTGTGCAAGCAAAGGGATGGTAAACAATGAACTAGGCAGATACTAGAAAATAAAAAAAAAGTTAGTAATGCTATATTAATATCAAACAAATATAACTGAGGACAAAAATATTTACTTGAGATAATTATTAAATACTAATAAAAGGTTTAACAAGGATATAACAATCAAATTTGTCTATATGTAATAACAGAGGTTCATTATAAGGTGACATTTTATATCCATGAGATTGTCAAACATTTAAAAATCTGAAAACGCCAAACAAAGACGAAAGTGAAGAGCACTGGAAATTCTTACTTGCTGCTGCTGGGGTTTGAAATTGGCAAATGACTTAGGTATTTGTTCTCTATGCGTAGTCTTTTTTTGTTGCTCAATTCCTCCATTACTGCCTTCTTTTAAGATAAATAGATATTCTCCAGCGTATCATTTTAATTTCCTTGTCATTTCTTTCCATATATTTTTGAATTATTTTCTTGCAAGTTGTGCAGTAGATTGTAATTAACCTCTTAACTTTTAACAATCTAGTTCAGACGTGAACCAAATTTCAATAGTATCCAAAAACTTCGTTCTGCTGTTACATAGCTCTATTCCATTGTGCTGTTAATTTCATACAAATTACATGTTTATACACTGTGTCCTCATCAACACAGATTTATAGTTACTGTTTTATGAAGTTGACTTTTAAATCTGAGAGGAGAAAGAGCTACAAACAGAAAATACACTTATACTATCATTTATATTTATTTATGTAGTTATTTTTACTGGTGCTTTTTATTTCTTCATGTGGATACATGTATTTCTTTGCATGTCTCATAATTTTATATTGAAAGCTGGGTATATTAAATAATATAATACGGCAATTATAGAAATTAGATTTTTACCTCTCCCCAGGGTTTGTTTAGTGACTTTTCTGAATTAATTCTATAAAGCCTGTATTCTATGTTGAGTGTGGCACTGATGTCTTTGCTTGGTTAATTTAGTGGTCTGTTAATGATATGATAGAGACTTCCTTAAAAGCCTGGAACCAACAGTCCCCAGCCTTTGTCAAGAGGTCCTGTGTGTGCTGGACACACTGACTACTCAGCCAGGCAGCTGACAAATCCACCTTGGCCTTCACTTCCTGTTTGAGCAGAGCCTCAAAGTCAGCTTGAGAGAAGAGCTTAGGGCCTTCTCAGGTTTTTCCTGAGTGTGAATATAGCCCTGAATATGCACACAGCCCTATCATGCATGTGGCCCTCTAGATTCTTAGGAACTCTAATGAGACTTTTCACAACCCTATGTACCTCTCATTCCCCAGTTTTTCCTTTGAAGCTTTCGGTTAGTCTATTGTTTTCTCCACTGTTATACACCACTTCAGGCAGCCATGAAGTTAATCAACTGCCTTTAATGCTTTTCAACAAATGCTTCTGGGGAAAAGGCTTTTCACATCAAGCGAACTCCAAGTCAGGTCAAACAAAGACAGCCTTGTAAGTGGGGTCTTCTACTGAAGCACCAGACAGGCTAAATAACGACAATTCTCTGAGAATGGGGCTTTGAAGAAGCTCCAACCCCATCCTGCCTCCTCTGGAGACTGCCAACTTACTGGTTTTCACTGAGAATGCAGGTTGTTATTTGTTAAGGCTACTGGGGAGCTGGAAAGGGTAAGATGAGAATAGGGTGAATTAAAACACCGTCAAGTTCACTGTTCTTACCAAGACTCAGCCAGTTTTGGTTAAATACGTACTTCCTGAGTTGTTGCAAGCTTTTGGTTAATTTCCAGAGTTCTTAAAAATTTAATCCTGCAAATTTTGCCAGTTTGTCATTGATTTTATGGAGAAAAGAATTTTCAGAAGTTTAAGCTGCCATTTTTGCTGATGTCATTGTGGCAAAATGACTTTAGAATTCTACTTTGCATTATTTAGTGAAATTTATTATTTATTATTTAATGGCTAGGAGCTTGCCATTATGCCATATTGGAAACAGCAAGCATGTTCAAGAAAGTTCCTAGCAGCATTCTTCAAAAAAGCAAAAACCTGGAAACAACTAAAATGTCCAAAAGAAGAGCAAATAAACAAATTATGATGAACAAGGGAATACTTTACAGCAATGAAAATGAATGAATCACAGCTACATAAATTCATAAGGAAAAGTCCTCATAACATGATTTTAAGTGGGAGTAAAGAAATCTGAGGAATAATATATTCAATAAGCTTACATTTTTATAAAGGTCACAAACATAGCATTAAAACTATTTTAAAAAGGGAAAGGAATAATTTTAAAAATACAATAGACTAATGATTACTCCTGTGTCAAAAAGATAGGAATGAGATAAATACTGAGAGGACTTTCATAGTGTTAGCAAAGTAGTATTTCTTAAGTTGAATGAAAGACTCATAGGTGTTTATTTTATTATTGTGCTTCGAAAGTTATTAACATAACTTTTTGGGGGTTTTTTTGTATGTACCTGTATTAAAGGTTTTATAGAAATAAAGCGGAAAGGATCTAGACCATTTGAAAGAGATCACTTTAACCATTTTTTTCTTACATACTCGTGCTGCCTCTACAAGAAATCCCTCACTGAGCAGTTGAAAGAGAAGAGAGAATTGTGAGACTTACAGGCTTTGCCATTTATTAAACTGTCTGTAGGGTCTTAAAAAGTTACTCGATGTCTCTTAGCTGGTATCCCACTGGTGGTACTTACTTCAAAGGCCTTTGTGAGATAATAGCAAATTACATGTAAACTGCCTAGTCTACAGTAGACACTCAATGAATAGCAGGTATTATTATCAACATAACATCAATAACCATTCAAACATTAAAGAAACCCATGCATCATTCAGATAATCAGGTGAGGGGTTTTTTTTGACAAAAATTTCCAGATAGCTAAAGGAATTTTTACCTTTTTACAGTGACGTTATAGCATTGCCAACATAGCATCAAAATGAATCCTTATAGTAAAGCTTGATAAATGTTAAACTATTTTTCTGGATTTGCTGAGGTATAATTGACAAATAAAAATTGTATATACTTGAGGTGTACAACATGATAGTTTGCATCATTTTTCAACCAAGTACTGAACCATTTATAACTTGGAAAAATAATGCTCATCTTTTAGAGATATTTCTATTTCCAGACATACTTTCTTAAATGTCCTAGAAAGCAAAAAAACCATTTTGAGATATCTATTCTTCCAATTACAGTTTCCAATACACCAAACATTTCAGTATTTTCAGAATATTTGCGTTCCTTTGTACTAGAATCTGAGAAATAGCCAATTTGGGCATCTATAGATTAGAGAAATTTCCACGTATGGGTTTTTTTTTTAAATCTTGTTAAAAACCTGAAAAGCTTGAAAGTTCCCATGAACTCCACTGAGTATGTCCATTCTGTGCCAAAAATACACCAATTTACTGCTGTAGTTTGCTGCGTGTGGTCTATTTAAGCATCAACATGAGACCCACTCCCTGTGCCTGGTTCGTTCTTCTAATTCCTTCAACCCATCAGTATCCCTAAGGTGAAGAAAGGACAGAACTTGTCAAAAGTTGAAGGAGTGGTCATGATCAAGTCCAGCATCAAGCAAATGTTCTAGGTAATCAAATTTGTCTTTGGCATTTTCCCTTTTTTGTACACATTTCTTATCTCCAAGGTCCCCATCCTCTATGAGTTCAGTGACCTCTTTCCAGCTGTCTCCCACCTCTCAGTGCAGCACTCTTCCAGGACCAACCTATATGAAATAAAGTTCTTAATTCTTCTCTATTTTTCCAAGTAAAATTAGTGCGGTCTCAGAAAATGTAGCATTATAATATGCCATTGTTGTTTCATTAAGTTATTGATTTACTGGGAGAATGGAGTAGAACATGTAAGAAGTGAACGCAGATGTAGAAAATGAAAGACGAAACACTAAAACACTAAAGTTTTCTCTTTACATCTTTTATCAGAGGATAACTTACTAGTGACCTCAAATAAGCTTCCCTATTTTCTTCCTAGATCTGAATGAAAATCTCCACAGCCATGAGCGTTAATGCTCCTGGCCGGCAGGTGAACCAGCCCTGTCATATTGGAGTCTGGGACAAGTAGATAGACCCTAAGTAACATTTTTCATTAGCTAGAGGTCCTTAAACATGGCTCTACCTCAGCTCTTCACTGTGGCCACAAACCATTTGTAACTGCTGCCTTTCCCACATGGCATTCCCGTAGCCTTCTCCAAATTATTAGCAACCAACGGGTTCAGTCTCTTACCCTGTCAGCACTGGTGCCTTTGTGATGGTCCTGCCTGTCTTGGACTTTCACTTTGGGCTTAACAATCAGAAAGATAAACTACCTGCAAAATCTGGAATATTCACCAAAGTAAACTGAAATTAGTTTTGGAATATCTGCTATTTATATGCTGTAGTATGTATAATTGAGAATCAGATCAACTTTTCATTTGCAAATAGCTCTGAATGTCAGCACCAGTGCAGAACAAGAACCTGAGGCCAAGAGAAGTTAAATGATTTGCCACAAATGACACAGCATTTAAGTGCCAGAGCCTGGACCAAGATTTCTTGATTCTTAGGCTGGCACTTTCTTTTCTATTCTTCTCTTTTATTTTATAACCACACCTGCTATTTCTCAACCAAAGGGGAAAAAGCATTTGTATGAATTCTTGTTCTTAACATAAAGAGTCAATGTTGGTACAGCTGGTGGTCAGCATGACCATACTATATGTTGTTGACACTTTGTTTGTAATTGGCTATTTTAAATGACTACCTCCCAAAAAGTAGAATTAGGTTTTTGTTCAACACTCCTCATACATACATGTGGCAATTCTGCACACTGTGAGGCTAATAGCGATGATGATTTTGAGCATTATATGTGGGTATTCTACTTGAGAATATTTCTGAATTATTGATTAAACTTCTGAAAATCAAAACAATTAGAAATTATAAATGCTAACATAATCATTTTTCTTTGTTATCAAGTGAGTCTGTACCAGCCTAAACTTTTAAAAATTACAATATTGTAGTCTGGCTGTTATCTGTCTGTGTTATAAATCCTTTTGAAAATAAGACCCTCAAATATTCTTCTAAAATGTCAATATATTCCAATGCTACAAGTGACATACCCACACAGGAAGAATTATTCCTAAAGTGCCACTGGGAGACAGCCAAAACCTCTCCATAAGGCTGATTCCTTTCCTCTTTTCAATAGCTTGTTACCAAAGGTAAAGACTGAGTAGTAAGCACCATGTTAATGGCCCCATAAAACCCTCTAAGATGAGCAATAAATGTCCTGCTGCTGATCATGTCAATTGCACATAAGGCATATAAATATGCACATGTATATATATATATATTTTAATACAGCTCACCTCATCAAAACTATATTTCTGTAGGTTCTGACTTCTTAAAAAGTAAAAGCAAAGACTTCTGGGACAAACAATGCACTGTAAAGTGCACATTCCTACTGTGCATTTTTAATCACAAGTGGAACAGTCAGGTGTAACTGAATAAAAATTCATTAGACAAAGAAAAATAATCCTAATTAGATTTTATTTTAGATTAACAAAACTCACGGCGCTTATGTTTTTGGTCACAATATATTTCCCTTAAGCCCCACAACTGATAAAAATACCAAATCAATCACTGCCCAGGTTTCGTTATGAAGTGTGTGAACTAGTGCATTAAAAAGCTATGTTAGCACCAACAAAGTTTATTGGGGCAACTGCATTTAAGACGCACATGGCATACCTTTAAATAGCTCTGTTAAAATATCAAATAAAATGTCAACATCTGTCCGGTCTCTGGCTTTTATAAATTGTTTAGACTGGGAAACCTTGGGGTTTGGACATTGTTCTTTTCATATGATGTAGAAAAGAAGAGACCATAAAAAGAAAAGAACAATAAAGCATAGCTCATTTTTGAAGTTCTTTCGTGGAAAAACATACTCTGGATCATTACCCTTCTAATCAACAATTTCCTTCTTCCTCCCAATCCTTCCCGTCTGGTATTTACCTTTCTCCCCTGCCCCCCATCTCTCTGGGTGGTATTCTGAGCTTATACATAGTACTCAGTAATCATATTTTTTAAATCACTTCAAAAGAGAATCCCAGGAGGGCATGACAGATATGAATATGCTAAGGGTGTTTTTAACCTGGACCATAGCTTTACTCACTATTTCTATGCTCTTAAAAACACACCAGAGTGCCCTGAGTACGAGTTTCCCCAAAGAGAGGAAGGCCCTGCAAGCAGGATCAGCTACTACCTACCTACAGTCTAGTTATTATCACACCTTAGCGGCCATCTCCTTGCCCTCTTCCTCTCGCCCTTTTCTTTTTATTACTACACCACACTCCCCACAATTCCCAAACAACAACATCTCTGTTTCAGCTTCTTCTCTGGATTTCCCACACTTAATGCAACCCAGACCTCACCTTCAGCTCTCCTGAGGCCACTCTGGAAGCCAGCTCGATGACACAGCCAACAGCCATGCGTGCAGCACCGGACGAGTGCAGCTCATTCCAAATGGTGTCACTGTCCACCTGAGCAAACAGTAAGCAGAGCCCGAAGAAGGAGGGAGGAAGAAAGAGAAAGAGAAGGAATAGATGAAGGAGAGAGGGAGGGGGAGGGGAGTTGGGGTGAGGGGAAGAGAGAAAGAAAGCAAATCTGTGAGGAAGAGCTGGCAGGGTAACAGCCTGTGTACAATAACATTAGTCTTCCGTCTTGGCCAGCTGAAAAGGCCTTCTGGACACAGCTTTGCTTATACTTTTTCTCTACACTGACTTCTCCAATGGAAACACATTCCTGCCATGCCTCACTGCCATTCCCTGTTTAGATTTCTCATTACAAACAGCATTACATAGGCCGGATCTGGTGTAGTTACAGGCCTGCTAGAAACCAGGCCCCAGTAGTAGATAGACTAAAAGCTAAGAGCACTTAGCTATACATAAAAATCGGATTTGCAAGTGCTAGAGGGGGAAAATTCAAATACCTTTCTGGCTGCAGGTTTACAGGGAGCCAAAGACAATTATTAGGCAGGTAACAGTAGCAGTCAGCGAGTAGGAAGGAGCAACCACAGTTCAGGTTCTCTAAATAAATGGAAGGAGTGTGTGGTCCTCACATTTAAAACATTAACACCAGTCAATTGCAAGGAGGAATTTGATTTTCAAAGTAGAAGTTTAAAATTTCTATCATTTAGTACAGTTTGGCAGCAGGTCTTCATGCAAACTGGTATAATTCAAATTGGATAGGCCATTAAAATACATGTTTGCTTCTATACTAGAGAGCATCATTATCAAAACAAAGCATGAACCAATAATTTGAATTTACCCTTATAAAATGCTGTTTACTCTTTTTCACGCATGCAATGAGAGAATACAGACAAGGACAAGAAAAGTGCAGTGGTTTACAATTATCACATATGTTGCATATTTTTATGTATAAAATATTTAATAATAGAAAAAAGGTAATATTATCAAATGGTAGAAGTCTTTAATTTTAGGACATTTAAATTACTTGAAGCACCAGGCAATGCAATAAAAAGTTTGTGACTGTACAAATATCAAGACTTCCCAAAGGGGTCAAAGAGGGGAAATCTTTAAAATAAAGATTTGCTTTAAAAAAGGAAGAATGAAATTAAAGAGTCCTAATGACATGTAACAATACAATAAATAACAGCAATATATATTCACAATGCACTATGCAGTATCCCAAGAATTTTCAGACACCTTTGCTTGAGATCCTTACCAACTTAAACGCTATCAAGAACAATGAATAAGTAAATAATAAATGAGAACAATAAATAACAAATAAATAGCAAGTTAATATCCTCTCGACAACAGCATAATGTTGAATTATAAAGGTGAAGAGAGAACTTTCTGGAATCAAACTCTCCGGTTGAAATTATGGCTTCACCACTAAAACCTGAATGACATTGAGTAATTAATTAATTAACATCTCTGTGCTTTGGTTCCCTTACCTGTGAAATGGCAACTTTTTAAAGTACCATCTGCATATGATTTTAGTAAGGATTAAATGAGTAATAAGTAAAAGTTAGCTACTGCTATGTTGGCTACTATTATGCCCATTTTGTAATTCCTAGCACATAGTAGAGGCCTAATAAGTGTTTACTGAATGAGCACACTGTGGCTTAGAGAGGCCACTCAGATGGTCTGAGAGCCCTCAGCACATGTCTTTCTACCACACTCCTGAAATAATCCTTGCTTTCTAAGAACATTCAGCCCACATCATAGTCAACATCATCATGGTCAACACTATCAGCTAAAAAGTGAAGGAATCATCAAATGGACACTGGAACCTAATCATTCGACCTCTAAATTGAAATTTTTATTTCTTACTGAGCCAATATAATTATTTGAGCTTCATATGGATATATCCTCGAGGAAGATGGTTGCTTAAGTTAAAAAATAAAAACCAACATTTACATTGTGTTGCATAGTTTTCAACCATTACAGAGCTACACATGCCATTGAAAGTCCTCATTAACCAGATTTAAAATCATTGGGAAGGCAAGCAAACATAAAATACATCAATAAATACCAAAAGACTTAATGGGTGGCTCATAACTACATACAATTCCAAGTCCCTTTTTACTTGACTTTGAACTATACTGCAAACTTACTTTCTTTTTTTTCTTAAAAAAAAGCAGTAGAAAATTTCCTTA
Organism: Equus quagga; assembly: GCF_021613505.1. NCBI lineage: Eukaryota > Metazoa > Chordata > Mammalia > Perissodactyla > Equidae > Equus > Equus quagga. The sequence continues at coordinate 75,844,823 of NC_060274.1, read as the reverse complement.
CAAAAAGTTATAAATACTACATTTTACTAGAAAAATATTCCAACAGCTGAGAACAATGTATCTTTAACCATAATACTAAGGGGCATTAGATAGCCACAGATAACATTGTCTGACATCCACCTGCCTGTCCATATTGTTCTATCTTCCTGAAGGTATTCTTGTAAAGATAATACTTTGTGTCTGTGCCATCAATTTTGGTGTATAAACCTTTAATAGCAAGATACTTATTTTTTTAATTCAGCTAATACTTTTCGGGTACCATCTATGTAATAGGTGCTCAGAGTTACAGTATGGGGGGTTACTTTTATAATAAGGATAAGGTTATTGACTGAAAGAGTGTTGGGCACATAGATGCTCAATGAATGCTTGAGGTTTTGACCACATCCAAAGTTTAGGCTTATCTCTAAACAGGTTCTCTTTAGGAAGCTATAGAATTTATCATCTATTTATTTACTTATATTTAAGCATAAAAAATATTTATCTAAATACCACTTCAACCTATGTTTTATGTACACTTAGTTTGTACCTAAATGGTAATAATGGTCATGTTTTGTGGATATAATCTATTCATAAATGCGTAATTTTTTAAATTTATGAACAGGTTTGTCTTAGTTCGAGCTGCCATAACAAAATGCCACAGCTTGGGTGGCTTGAACAACAGAAATTTATTTCTCACAGTTTTGGAGGCTGAGAAGTCCAAGATCAAGGTGCAGCCAATTTGGTTTCTGGTTGAAATTCTGATTCAATTCTCTTCCTGGCTTGTAGACAGCTGCCTTCTCACTATATCCTCACATGGCTTTTCCTCAGTGAGTGCACGTGGAGAGAAAGGCAGATCTATCTCTCCTCCTCTTCTTATAAGGCCACCAATCCTATCAAATTAGGCCCCATTCTTATAATCTTATTTAACCTGAATTACCTCGTAAAAGCCCTATCAAATTCAATCACATCAGGGGTTAGGGCTTCAATGTATGAATTTGGTGGGGGGGGGGGGGGGGGGGCATAATTCAGTCCCCAGCAAGGTTATATCCCAAAAGCTTGTTTAGATGTCAATTTATATTTTTCCCAAGACATTGTGTTCCAAATGGTGTTTCAGGGCCATTACCTACCAAAATTAGCTACCCCAAACTACCCAGATGTATTTGCCATATTATGGTTTTAATAAGAGCTCCAACAGTAAAAAAAGGATGCGTGGCTCAACAACTCTCCATACGATAATCCCTGTCACTAGAAGAGACTCCCATGTCCACTTTCTGCCGTTCTCAATGGCAAAAAGTATTTCTCTGTCATGTCCCTCTTACTGGTTGGAGACATTGGGAAAAGCCTTTCCCTATATTAGTGATGGCGTCAAGAAGGTCACCTCCATATAAGAGCTCTGATTTCAACTGCTGAAAGACTTCCTGACAGTAGGAAAAAACTCTAGTTAAAAGAGGATGGTTGACTCTATCAATTGAGAGTAGTTCCTGGCATGGAATCGGACACTGAGAGGCTTAAAAGAAAGGGAAAAGAGCTAGAAGAATTCGAGTTAGATGATATACGTAAACAGGATTAAGGAGCTAAGGTGGCAATAATAATGGTGGAAGTAGAGACCAGAAGGGCTTAGAACTGTAAGAAGACAGGTCTCTAGCATTTGGAAGCTGAAGGTAGAGAGATTAGGAGAGTGGCACAGAGCTGACTCTGGATATGGAAAATAATGTAAATTGTAATAGATTAGTCCCGGACAGGGGAAAGAAATGGCAGTGGAGCAGAAAGCAATCTTGTTGACTATACTAGTTAGTTACTAAGATCTTGCTAAAGTTGTTAAGACATGCAAGGCAAATTCTTAAAACTAGAACAAATATAATTTTTTAAAAATCAATGGGCATTTTTTTCTTTCCATACACCAATGAACTTCTCCTTGGTCTGTCCACCGATTCATTCTTTTGCCTGATAAGTGTCTGTGTGTGCATGTGTAGACGTGCATGCACACACGTATTAGGGGGCAGTGGTACATGAACTGAAAGGGAAATTAGAATTGATATAAAAGAAATGTAAGGAAATTGACATTCAAAATAGGATTTTGCATAAATACACATAAAAATTCAAATTTTGTGGTGAAAGAGGATTTTTTTCCAAATTTCTTTACGTATCAAGAACTAAACCCAGTGATCTCAGATTATAGTCCTGTGTTGGTGATAGCACCAAGACAATGCTATCACTGCTTCTCTGAATGATAGTTCAAAGAAGAAACGTTTTCTACCTATGACAACCAGGCATAGGGTTTGCAGATCTAGACTACAGATAGGATATGATGAGAGAAAGACAAAGCCAAAAGTTATCCCTCTGGTCCTGAAAGATTGGAGAAAGGCAAACCAAAGAGACGCAACAGAAGCAGGGGAAGCAGAGTGTTAAGCGAGCAAATCCCAGGAAGAGGGAAATGTCATAGGTAAATTGACAAAATAATGTCAGTCTGTCTTTTTTTTTCCTTCTTCTTCTCCCCAAAGCCCCCCAATACATAGTTGCATATTCTAGTTGTAGGTCCTTCTGGCTGTGCTACGTGGGACGCTGCCTCAGCTCGGCCTGATGAGCAGTGCCACATCCACACACAGGATCCGAACCAACAAAACCCTGGGCCTCCAAAGCACAGAGCACGAATTTAACCACTCAGCCATGGGGCCAGCTGGAGTAAGTCTTTATTCTTATTTACATTTGGGTCTTTTGCAGCCCGTGTCTACACTTAACTATAGGCATCACATAAAAAAGTCTGTGGAGTAGTGTGAAAAGTAAATGGATGGTCAGAATGAAGCATTCCTCAGATGCTCTCGGGTCCTGTGTAATATGAGTGGAAGCCTCAAGTTCCCACCATCCTCTAAGGCTATGCTAATGGAAAGTCTCTGAAATGGACTAACTATGGCAGGGGCCAAATGGAGTCCACAGTGGAGGCTCAGGGGGACCCCAGCACCAAAGAGCTGAGGTGAGGCTGCTGGAGCCTGGGAGTCCCACCAAGCTCCATCTTGCAGTGAAACCAGAAATCAGGAGAATATCAGCTGCTGACTTCAGCTTCAAATGCTGGGAGATTAGGAACAATCAGGTGAATCAGGGAGGTTGCCACAAAAACCTAAATATTCAGAGGACAGCATGAATACCCAAGGACACTACCAGGCTTCTATCCCTCCCTCAAATACCCAAATGCCATCTTGGGAGAGGAAGCTGAAAGACTGAACACTTACCTAAAGAAACTGTATCCAATAATAAGCTGCTCTTGAAGAGACAGAATTTTAAAACTGAAAGGAAGCTATTCAAACTTGAAGAGACTGACATTATTAATTGGAGATCAGTGTAATTAGGGGGAAAAAGAAGGAGCATGTTTATCACACATATGAGTGAGCATGGGTAATTCTGTCTCCCATTTTCAAGGTCAAGAATTTGCTCTGCCAGATGACAGGAAAAAAAATCTAGCCAGGATTCTGGGCAGAAGTTCCAAAGAATATGCTGCATACATGGCTAGTGGTATATAATTGTATTTTAGAATTAATGTGGCAATAAGCAATTTACTGCCCCCCTTAGAATTCATATGGAATGTTTACCAAGCTTTTGCTTATGTACTATTCTAAAAAAATAGTATGCTTTCAACTATGAAATATTTCTGACAATGTAACTAATGTACAAAACATGAAGGCAGCTTTACTAGTCTGCTGAGTAACATGTCCACAGAGGCCCTGTTTTATTGCCAGAACTAAAATTTATCAATCTTGAAATACTCTTCCAAAAGTTCAACTCACTTTATAAATATGAAGGAGGGTCTGAATCCAATATGTGTCCAAAACTGAGGTTTGGAAATGTTAGGTGAGGCTGTCCCACAGAAAAATGTCTTTCTGTGTGAGGAACCAACAAACATGGTGAGATAGGGTGGAAATATGCTTTTGCGTAGAGAATTATACAAGCTTGGCCCATAAAGAAGATTGAGTCATCAGAAGAGGAAGCACAAATCTGAAGACAGTACAGAGTCTGGCACGGACATCCTCCTAGCCTGTCCTCCCAGAGACCTGTTCTATTTAGTAAGTTAGAAAGGGGTAAAGAGATAGAGAAGGCTGTAAGTAAAAACTGGAATAGGCAATACACTTTAAATACTGTAAGAAGAAAAAAACAAAAACAATATGAGATTGAAATAAAACATTTTGGCATCAATTTGAAAAATTATAACGTTAAAAGAGGGAGAGTAGGACCAGCTGGTGGCATAGTGGTTAAGTTCATGCACTCCACTTCAGTGACCCAGGGTTCACAGGTTCGGGTCCTGGGCTTGGAACTAGCACCGCTCATCAAAGCTATGCTGTGGTGGGATCCTACATAAAACAGAGGAAGATTGGAACAGATGTTAGCTCAGGGCCAATTTTCCTTACCAAAGAGAAAAAAAGAGGCAGAGTGACACACTTTCCACTTTGTTGTGGATCTCAGAAAATCCAGAGCAACTGGCAATGTGAAAACCCCAGAATAATCACCAGTGGCAGCAGGACTCATCAATTTTAAAAAGGAAAAAAAAGGGAAAGAAAAGAACAGTAAACATGGGGAAAAATTCTGGTAATTCATAAGCATATAGAAATTAGTCATCCTAGTCATTGTCTGAGGTTCCTAAAATAATTAGGAAGACTCTCTCCACGGAGACATTGAGGAACTGTAATAGGAGGGAGTGTAAGGGCCAAAAAAGCACTAGTTACAGGTCTATTTATAAAAACTTAGCTACTAGATAATACTATCCAAATCTGAAAGAAGAACATTATGTTGTAATCTCTCTTACTAGCAGTGAAAGAAAATAAGGAGCAGTGCTGAATCAAACATGACATGGAATATGAATGGTAGAAATGTGATTCATTCACTTGGAATTATAGCAGAATGCAACTCAGGAAATATATAGAGAAAGTAATAGAAAACTAATATGGACATTTCAGGTTTTCAGTTTTATTGTTATATATTCCCCTACTCTATAAAGTTCTGGTCTTTAACATACATATAAGTAATAATGACAATAATAGTTATCATCTCATAATTATAGAGTACATATTAAGATCCAGGCACTGTGCAAAGCTCTGTGTCTATATTAACTCATACAATTCTTACAACAATCATTGACATAGATGCTATTATTAAGCAGTTCAGCATATGAAATTCAGAGGTTATTTAGCCAGTAACTAGTGAAGATGGAATGAGAACCCAGAAAAACAGAGTATGAGTTCTAAACCCAAATGGATTTTTATGCTAGTAAAATCAAAATCTAAAAACTAAATAAATAATACAATGATTTTAAAAAACAGATTCTAATCATATTTGTAGAATCAAAGATTTTCCTAATGAAATAAATCAGCTAAGACCTACACGAATGTTTTACCTTTAAAGGTTTCGAACTTCTACAACGTAAGATTGCTAAAATAGTCAAAAAATGCAAATGCTACAAGTGTTATCTGGAATAGTTGGGCTTTTCCTGAGTGTTGTAACTTGTTTGCCATTATTCTAAAGCAGTGGTTCTCAGTGGGGTGGTTTTGTCCCCCAGGGGCCATTCGGCAATTTCTGGAGACATTTTTGGTTGTCAAGACTGAGGGACAGGTGTGTTTCTGGCTTCTGTTCGGGAGAAGCCAGGAATGCTGCTAAATATCTTAGAGTGCAACAGAACAGTATAACAAACAGTCATCTGGTCCAAAATGTCACTAATGGCAAGGTTGAGAAATCCTGCCTTAGAGACATTGAGAACCATGTAAATAACAGTGCTGCTTTCTTCATATTGGCTGCTAGAAATCTCAAGGCCAAATTTGTGGTCCTTCTCTAGTAAAAGTAGTAGCTACTAAAGTACACACTTTATATGCTAATCTTATTCCTGGCTCATTGTATTTTTACTTTTAACTGATTGCCACAACTACTTTAAAAACACACACATACAGTTCATGTTTGTTTGTTTTGAAAACTGCTTTAAATCCTTTATGGAATATAGCTAGAATAAAAGGAAAATATAGAGAAAGAAGGAAGGAGAAGCAAAAAAGAAAGCAGAGAGAGAGCCCAGAGAATATGGAGGAGGACAGGAGAGAGAAAGAACAGGGAGGAAAACACTTTATATTTTCATTGTTACTTTTTTAAAGTTGTGCTTTTTCTCTTGCTTTTTATTTGGAATAGAATGAAGAATAATTTTTTTATCAACATTGTTCTTTCCCTGAATTTCTCCAAATAATTCTGCCTCCTGAATAGAATCAACAATAATATAAACTTATTTTTAATATTGTTCTGCCCTTTTCAGTCTCTTAAGTTTCACAGATATTAGTGACAGAGCCAGGAAAAACCTTTCACAGTTCTTCCCACTGTTTTGCTCCAAGTTCAACTTATCTTTCCTTAATACATCAAAGAAAGGGACTGAAATTTCTTCTAATGATTTCAAAAAAGAAATAATTATATAATATTAGTTGCAAAATAAAAGATCAAGGATCACATGATTATTGGCCTCTATACCAAAAAGAAGAAAGAAAGGAAGAAAGAAAGAAACAATTTCTACCTATTAAAAGCCAGGTCCTTGAGAAACGGTTGTTCCTGAGACTGTTAGGCTGGTCCCTGTGCACACGGCAGGCTGGGAATACGTGGATAGCCTGCTGCCTTTGAGCGGCCCTGACTCATTTTGTCGAGTGCAAATATGGAAGTGCTGTTTCTGAGTATACTTACCCTTCCAAACGTTTACCTCCTTTGAAACAGATTCTGAGCATCTGAGAGCTGGGTAGAATATTTCAAAAACCATTGTTTTCACAGTTTCTTTATTCCACTGTGGATTTGGAGCATGAATTAAAATGATCAAAAATCCATGATCATGATTTTGCAAGAAATGAAGATGTTTCCTGAGTGTTACCCCCTCCCTTATTCAGAAGCCTCTCTGCTTCTGAAAACCTCTTGGGTAAGCACCTAATAGCCTTAAGATTTTTCTTTGTTTTTTTATTGTTTACTCTGAGAATGACCATGTAAAAACGAACAGCAAAATAATAGTATGACATACTGTGCACAAAATAATCAGAGTTTCAAGTAAGTTTTGTCCATAGATACATTTGTCACTGGATAATATACCTTTTTAATGTAATTTATAGTTTAAAAAGAGTGATAACAACAGCAATCTTCTCCTTAAATACTTCCTCAGACCTGCAGCAGGTACAACTTAAATGTTAACAAGGGTGTAAAGAATTTTCTTAGTGTTAAAGGGATTGATGACCAATATAGACAAGTAGAATCCATGAACATGGTAAAGCACAGAAAAAGAGCTTGAAGAAACTCACATATACAAGTGATGCCGATCTGGGATAAAGCAGTAGCCACGTGTTCAAATGACGCCAGGGGTTAGACTGGTAATGTAGATGTAATGTAATGTAAGGTAAATGAGGTGGGGTCTTGGGCATAATTTTTCATCTTAAATATTGAGAAGAATTCACTCTTAAAAAAAAAATTCCCAGCCAGGCTAAAAGAAATCTTTGTGTTAAATATGGCTCCTGTGCTGCCAGTATATAACTTCTGCTGTCCAGAATGACTTATTTTTATACAAAGTTTGAAAATTGTAAAACAAGAAATGGGAAAAAGGTATCTCAGAGGAACTGGCTCGGTTGATTTCTTGTGTGCAATGATCACAACCTAACTCAAGGAGATTTCTGAGGGTGGGGCAGTTGTAGAAGGTAACTACTCTAACTCTCAAGGGGGTGTGTTTATAAAGGATTCTAGTCTCTGCCTGAGGATAAGACTAGAGTAAGGATGCTAAGGTTAACATTTCAAGTAAATGTTAAAAATATTCAGAGCAGTACAGAGAGTTTTATTGCATTATTAAAATTTGTTATTTGAGAAAATACATAGTGGTGAAAATTATCATTAATTCAGCAACTATTTTAAATTAATTTGAAGCATATTAATTGCAGCAATGCGTACATGCATTTGAAAATGTAGCTTCATATTTTTTTTTTTTTTTAAAGATTTTATTTTTTCCTTTTTCTCCCCAAAGCCCCCCGGTACATAGTTGTATATTCTTCATTGTGGGTCCTTCTAGTTGTGGTATGTGGGACGCTGCCTCAGCGTGGTTTGATGAGCAGTGCCATGTCCGCACCCAGGATTCGAACCAACGAAACACTGGGCCGCCTGCAGCGGAGCGCGCGAACTTAACCACTCGGCCACGGGGCCAGCCCCTGTAGCTTCATATTTTTGCCACATAATATTTATTCAGTCCATGGACAATGTTGAATGTGCATATGAACTTATGGGCCTTTTATAATTAATAATTTCATGGCCCTCCAGGGTTTGTGAACACAAGTTAAAAACAAGTGGTCTACATTTACTCTATTGTTTAGTATACTAAAAGCTGCAAAGAATGATGCATCCAAACTAATAATAAGAAAAATGCTGAATAAATGTTAATTGGGGGGGGCTGGGAGTTGAGGTCACAAGGCAATCAAGTTACCTGAATTGTCTAACACAGGTGTACCTAGATTCTTGGAAGGATGAGAGAGAGAAAATAAGGCAAAAGAAATGTTGACGAGATAATGATCAAGAACTTCTCCAAAACAATGAAACCACAGATCTGAAAAATTCAAAGCATAACTAGGAAAAAGAACCACCAAAAAATCAATTAAACAAACAAACAAACAAGAAAAGCTTACCTAGACACATCTGTCAAACTGCTAGAAACTCAACAAAAAATCTTGAAGGCAGCCAGAGAAAACAAATACATCACATAAAATCAAACAAAGATAGGAAATATAACAGATTTCTTAGCAGAAAATATTCAAGCTGGAAGACAATGGAACAACATCTTCAAGTTTTCAAAGAAAAAAATGTCAACTCAGAATTCTAGACTAGCAACAACATCTTTTAAAAATATTTTTAGGGGCTGGCCCCATGGCCAAGCGGTTAAGTTCACACACTCCACTTCGGTGGCCCAGGGTTTCACCATTTCGAATCCTGGGCGTGGACATGGTACTGCTCATCAGGCCATGGTGAGGCGGCATCCTGCATGCCACAACTAGAAGGACCCACAACTAAAAAGAACCCACACAACTATGTACCAGGGGCTTTGTGGAGAAAAAAGAAAAAAAAATATTTTTAAAAGATAAAGATTTTTCAGAAAAATAACAGTTGAAGTATTGTATTGCAATTAGACCTGAGTTACAAAAAATGATAAAGAAAATCATTCAGGAAAAACAGTAGAATACCAGATGGAAACTTGGATTGACACAAAGAAGTGAAGAGTGCTGAAAATGATAATAATGAAGGCATATACAAGAGACTTTATTCTTGTGTTCATTATCTTAAAAAAGATAATTGACTATCAAAAGCAAAAACAACGAAACTTTGCTGTGGAGTTTATGGCACATGTAAAAGTCACATGTGTGACAACAGAAGCACATAGAATGGGAAGAGAGGATTGCAGATAAACTGCTGTTAAGAGTCTTATATTATACATGAAGTAGTATAATATTATTTGAAGGCAGATTGTGATAAGTATTAATAAAGTGTAAATGCTACAGAAATAACTAAAAAAATAGAGGTACAATTAATATGCCAATAGAGGAAATAAAATAAAATAATTTTTTTAATATTCAATCCAAAGGAAGAGACAAAAAGAAACAAAAAATGAACCAGACGGGACAAATATGAGACAACTGACAAGATGGCAGATTTAAATTCAACCATATGAAGAACCAGTGAAAGTGCTGTCCATGGAACCACAGTGGTCTGGAGAGTGTTCCCAGTGCACAACAAGATAAACACAAGCAAGCATTTATAAAATTTTATAGCAATCTGTTTAGAATAATTTTTATCTGTTGAATATAATAAAAAAGAATCGTTTTTTACTTTGTATGTTTTTTTGTATCTCATTTTTAGTGATTCTTTTTTACTGCATTTACAAAAGTATTGCTCTGTGACAGACAGGAAATAAAACATAAACAAACAAAATCTTTTCCTTTACCATATGATAATTTGAGAAGCACTGATTTCATAGCAAAAGAACTTTCCTTTCAAATTGTACAAAGAAAAAAGTCTATTTGGGTAAGAGAGGTAGAAAGAAAAGGTGAAGCTAGAAAGGTGTGTTAGGAGTTTTATTAATCAATTAGCCCTATTGAGATAAGTTGTACCAAGAGAGAATGACTACGAAGAATTTGTCTAAGTATTACACTGGCAGTTTGTACATATAGGCTTCCACAGCCCCAAGATTTGGAGAAACTGCCAGGCTTTCTTTCTTTCTTTTTTTTTTGAGGAAGATTAGCCTTGAGCTAACATCTGCTGCCAATCCTCCTCTTTTTGCTGAGGAAGACTGGCCCTGAGCTAATATCCATGCCCATCTTTCCTCTACTTTATACTTGGGACGCCTACCACATCATGGCTTGCCAAATAGTGCCATGTCTGCACCCGGGACCTCAACCGGAGAACCCTGGGCCGCCAAAGGAGAACGTGCACACTTAACTGCTGCACCACTGGGCCGGCCCCCTGTCAGGCTTTCTAATAAGCTTTCTAACAGAGACCCCAAGGAGCCAATCTTTGGACAAAGTCTCACTTTATTCTATTCTTTTGAGTGGTAGCTTTGGCAAAGGTATCATCAAGGTTTAGTGCAATAACACCTTATTTATTTTGTTGACTTTATAGTTATAAATCTTGAAAACTACCACTTCCATTTACAAGCTGTTAAACCTTGGGCAAGTTCATTAATTGCTCCAAGCCCCAAGAAAAAATGGAGATGACACCACCTTCCTCATGGGATTATTATTAGCATTAAATTAGTCAATACGTGTAAAGTGCTTAACATAGTACCACACAATGATGAAAACAGTAAGCTCTCAGTAAACGGTAACTAAGAAAAAAAAAATCCCAGTTTTGTTTCCAACATTACTTTCTATTCTGCAGCATACCGAAAACAAAAATCATCTGTGATAATGCTGGAAGCCAGAAACTACCCCCAATCAGAAAGCTACATATTTTTTTTAGCTACATATGGATCTAGTTCAACTGGAGTTTCCTGAATGAATGTGGGCCTTTTCCAAGCACATCCAGCATAGCTCAATCATTGGCACTCGAAACAAAGCTAACGCTCTGAAAAGCTGCACATGATAGAAATTAAGCTACCTGTACTGAAAGTGGATGTGAAAGTATTTAAAAGGGAAAGAGAATGACTTAGAAGAAAAGGAATTTAGGCAGTCTCCTTTGTATAATCTAAAGCTTGTTGATTCATTTCGGAAATATTCCCAGAGTTAAATATAATACTATTGTGCCATTAACAGAACAGGTTTCATATGCTGTGCATGGTTAATGCGGTGCATGGTTCTTCCTTGGATGCCTTAAATATTTCACCCTGAAACTTGGGAACCAAAACTTCTCAGCAATACTAAGCAGTTTAGTAAGCTCTTGGCGCTATGCTGTGCTTCTGCTCAGGCCATGGGCATATCCGAATAATTGAGTTTAAGCTTAAATAATGATCAGATGCCCCTAGAAACCTCCTGAGACACCAGACTCAACAAAGACGCAGAGGTTTCCATCACAGTACTGATTCTGTGCCCTTTTAGGCATGTTGTATAAAAGATAAACTAAAAGAAATTATCTTTTTAACTTTTGCATTGCATCAAGAAAGTGTAAAATGAATCATCTACAGTGGACCAGAGGTTCTGCATACAGTGTCTTGATTTAGTACTTTACAAATTATCTAATATTTTTTAAACCACTGAAATCATTTTAGCCTAATTTGATTTCTAGGATATTTTAGTTTTAATTTTTTTACATAGCTTATTCTGTTTTAAGGTCTACACAGTATGTATAATGGCTTCTCCAAGCCAAATTTCTTATTTGTTTGTTTTGGGAAGTAGAATAATTACCTTTTCCACTTAAGAGGTACTTGAGAAGTTCAATATTTTTCTATGCTCAAGTCTCTACTCTTAGGGATAGAGCTGAAGATTCCAGGAGATATTTTCTTTCTGGGAATACAGATAGTGGGCGTGGGAGTAGCAAATATTCATAGAGAAAAGCCTCACTTATTAGTAGATTCAGTGGAAGAGCTATTAAAATCAAACTTATTACCCAAAGAAGGCACAAAGTAAGTATCTTTGGTCAGCATCTAAAGAAAGAAGTAGAGGGCAGACTGGGGCACCAAAAAAGTGCTGGACACTGTGTTAAACACTTTAACAACATTACCTAATTTATTCCCCACAATAGCCTAATAAATGTATTATTAGTCACTTTTACAAAAGAGGAAACTGGTTTAAGAGAGGTTAAGTAACTTGAACAAAGTCACACAGTTGATAAGGCATGGAGCTGGGATTTCAATCAAAGTCAACCCTACACGTGGATATTGTTATAGACTGCATTGTGTTCCCTCAAAATTCAAATGTTGAAGCCCTAACCCCCAACGTGACCACATTCGTAGACAGGGCCTGTAAAGAGGTAAGTACGGTTAGATGAGGTCATGAGAATGGGGTCCTAATCCATTATGACTGGTGTCCTTCTGAGGAGAGGAAGCGACACCAGGGATGCACACATACACAGAGAAGGCCATGTGTGGACACAGCAAGAAGACAGCCATCTGCAAGCCAAGGAGAGATGCCTCAGGAGAAACCAATCCTGCCAGCACATTGATCTTGCACTTCCAATCTTCAGAACCGTGAGAAAAAAAATTTCTGTGTGCGTGTGTTTTTTTAAACAACACAAAGTACAGTTGACCAAATCTTCATTGCTGTCAGGGATAGGATAAAGCCACATTTTTCTACCCTGGGTACGAACATATCAAGAAGGGAGATGTGAATATTTTAAAAGTTGATCAGTTTTTATAGGTAGAAGTTTTTTGTTTGTTTGTTTTGCATGTATGTGTTTGTTTCTTTTCTTTTCTCTCTGAATTCCTTTGCAGTATAGGCTAGTTATACTATGTTCCAAATACAGGATGACTGTGAAGCTTAGAAAGCAACTGATTGTAATTTCATGGGGTACTTGGGTTGTTGTAGGAACACCTTATATTTATGAAGCTGCTGGTAAACAACAATTTCTGTTTTTTAAGCCACCCAGTCTTTGGTATTTTTTATGGAAGCCTGAACAGACTGATACGGATATGAACCTAAAAGAGATTTTCTATATTGCTTGTTCTGTAGATCTCTTCTTAATGATATATAATGAGAACTAGTGTTAGGTGCCATGAGCACAGGGCTACGAGTGTTTCTGTCTTCAGGGTGTGACACATAATATATGCTTAATAAATTTTTGTCAAGGGAATGAATTAATGAATGAGAACAAGTTAATTCAATAGTGACATATTTCTTGACAGGGTTTGATTGTGGCTAAAAAGCCTAAAATGTGATATAAAAATTCCTACCCCATTCAAGTCCTGCAATACATATAGAATATATTGAAGAACATTTCTCTCTTTATCAATTAGCACCACACCTACACTGTAGCCCTCATTTACGAGAATCAGGTGCCTCCTTTCCCTGGCTTGGCATCCAGAAACATCTGGGACACTCCTAGTGCTCCAGACCTCTTTGTCATGGATCACCCTTGCTGCTCATAGAAACTTCCATGCCCTGCAACTATTTTCCCAAAGGAAGCAAACTCTCTAAGACAGTCAGCCAGATCCCCAATGACCAGCTAATTGGAGCCTGCTATCTGATCTCTCAAGTAAAAGGAATTTTTTAAAAAGCTATTTTAGGGGCTGGCCCCATGGCCAAGTGATTAAGTTTGCGCACTCTGCTTCAGCAGCCCAGGGTTTCAGCGGTTCGGATCCTGGGCATGGACATGGCACCGCTCATCAGGCCATGCTGAGGTGGTGTCCCACATGCCACAACTAGAAGGACCCACAAGTAAAATATACAACTGTGTCCCGGGGGTATTTTGGGAGGAAAAAAAAAAGAAGATTGGCAACAGTTGTTAGCTCGGGTGCCAATCTTGAAAGAAAAAAAAAGCTATTTTAAATTTGGATAAAGCACATAGTAATGCCATATTTGATCCCCAAAGAGGATGATAAAGCATGTTTCATTAATCACTTCTACTTCATAGGTAAAGAAATTGAGGCCCAGAAAAATTAAATGATTTGCCCATTTGTGGTCATACAGGATCTTGTCAGAATGGTCCATGCATGGATCAGCAACATTGACATAACATGGGTGTTTGTGAGAGATGCATCTCACGCCTCATCCAGTTCTGTGGAATCAGAATATATACTTTAGATTTGTAGAATCACTTTGGAAGAAGTGACAGTGTGAAGATTTGAATCTAAATGCTCTAACTTCTAAATCAAGTTTCTTGCCCATGTGCTTCATCACAGGGGCTTCTGAAAACAACGCCCCCTCTCCCCTCACGAGTCTCCCTAAAGTGCCATGATTCTAATGGGAGAACATCAGTTGGGTAGGTACATCAGATGAGACCTGAGAGCTCCAGAGCTTTGAAGAAGCTTTTAAATCATAGCTTTGAGCCAGCAGCCTATTTATTCTCTGTAAAACCAGACCTAATTAGGGCAATAAATCAAATTGAGGAAGTGTCCATTCTCTACACACAGCTGCCATTGATAACCTACATCATCACATTTGATCCTCAAAACAATGCAGTGAGAGAGGCCTGATTATTTCCATTTTACAGATAAAGAAACTGAGGCTCAGAGAAGTCAAAGTAATTACTTTTTTTTTTTAAGATTTTTTATTTTTCCTTTTCTCTCCCCAAAGCCCCCTGGTACATAGTTGTTTATTTTCAGTTGTGGGTCCTTCTAGTTGTGGCATGTGGGATGCCACCTCAGCATGGCTTGATGAGCGGTGCCATGTCTGTGACCAGGATCCAAACCAGTAAAACCCTGGGCCGCAGAAGCGGAGCATGTGAACTTAACCACTCAGCCATGGGGCCGGCCACTAGTCAAGCAATTATTAACAGAAGCTTGGCATTGCTAGGGCTGAGCAGAAGGACACATCCCCTAAAAGTGTAAAACCACTCAGGGACAGTTCTGCAGTTACTGAGGTAGCAACACTTCAAAACCTCTTGAGAGATATCTATGACTCTGTGTAACTGTCACTTTTTTCCTCCTGTAGGATAATGGTAAGAGTCCTATTTGTGGGCAAGGACCTATGGCATTCTTTACTGTATTCTTTTGCTGGCTCTGCAGACTGTAACAATGGGTGTCCACCCTTCTCCCATGTGATACAACGTTCTAGCTCTTTGAATGTCCATATTCATTTCATGTTAGATGTTCTGCTGAAACCCTGAGACCTTTGAAATGGAGCTGGGATGGATTTATGAGGACAATGGGTGGGTGAACCCACATGCTTTCTCTCTTTTGTTCAACACTGGGAGGAACACATGAATGACAGCCCATTCCCTTGGGATCACTTCTAGGTTATAATGCCCACACCTTAGCTTCTTTAGTCATGGTGAGATGAAAAAGAAACAGAGCAGCTACACGGAGGACCTTCAGACTCCAAGTAAAACCACAGATATGATGAATGAATACTGTGACCAATATTCCATATGGAAAGAAGGCGTGAACTATTAATGCAGCAGCTGGAGGAGATAAGGGGCATGCCATGTACACTAATGCTCTACCACAAACTCCCTTCCAGTATGATCAACTGCTTTCCGGCAGCTCCATTGACCTTGCATGTGCAATTTCTAGTCACTCTTCATCTTCAGGAAAATATCCCTTTGCTATTTACGTGCCAGGAACAGAATAAGTACAGGAATATGTTTGTTGTGGCAAAGTGCTACATCTTGAGACTCTAAAGATCCTTACTTAAGATACTGGTGGACTCAAGGATTTGTCAATAATATATGGATTCCTGTGGGTTATGTGGTCAGTCAAGGAATTTGAGAGTCCCTATTGCAGTTATTCACAGTTTCAGTGACCTGCTGGTCAATCTTACTGAGACTGAATTAGAGATAGAGCCAAGTAATACCATTTTAGTATTTTCCTACTCCTTCTTCATTTAATCTGACGTACATACTGTGTAAAGGGTATTTCATAATATGCTAATCCTTGTAGTCACTAGACAGTGCATGTTAGAGCCCTGTCCCTACCAAGACAGCTTAATAAAATTAACTCTGACTCAGTCAGTGTGTGAAATGAGATTCTCTCTAACTCATCCCACAGTGGTTTGGTCCAAGAGCAGAGATTTTTCAGTGGTCTAGTCAGAGTTGAAATGCTGTGTACAGCTGCATAAATTTTTTACCCCAAGTTAATGATGTCTGAATGCACAGATTTAATACTTTATAGGAATTTCAATAAAAAAGAATATGCTCTTGGCAAAAGAAACAATTGTGCTTTCTTATGGCTAGGGTAATTCTCATTTGGGAAAGGAGTGTTGACAATCATATGAGGTTGAAATTATGGCGAGTTGTGTGTACACAGTACTGTGGTTAAGAGCTTGAGAATCAGGAGATTTCTACTTCACCACCTACTAATTGTGTGACTTGAACAAGTTACTCCCCTTGCTGAACCTTGGTTTCCTTTTCTGTAGAATAGGAAGCCTCAGTTATACCTTTAGTACTAAGACTCCTGGGATTGTTGTGATGATTAAAAGAGATGAGGTAGGTTATCACTGGAAGCTGCTGCAGGTAAAGAATGGCTGCCCTCTGATGTGAGGCTGTGAATAAACCCAGTTCTGTGAGAATCAGTAAGGTATGTTTTAAAGGGTTCTCTAGAGCCCTGCCTAGACTAGGGCATTTCACCCTTCCCTCTACCTAATAGATAATTCCATCATTAAAGTGAATCCTCTGGACACCATTAGGGTCAAAGTTAAGTATTATTATTTTAGACGCTTAGAGTACAGCCCTAAATAACTTAGCAGAAGTTTTTTATTGGTTGATCCTATTTAATATTGAAGTTACTGAGGATTAGAAACTGAGAGTTAATAGTAAAAAGTAGCCCTGGTAGCCTGACTCCAAAGTTTGTGTTCTTTGCACTGTATACATGCAACACAAAATTGGCCACGAAGAAATAAAGAAGTCACCATCCTTTGGTCTATGCACTAGCCTAATGGGATCGACAAATCAGTTACCCTGAATCTCACAGCTAGATATAAATCAGCAGGGACCAGCCAGAAACAACCGAGGCCACAATGTAACACTGTCATTAAGAAGCTGCTAAAAGGCACATGAAAAAGCACTGGGAAATGTCATGCATGCAAATGTCAGGGCATTTTCATTATACTTGAAAATGGGCAGGTGTTAAAACACTGTATCTAAGTTGCAACTGCACAATTTATATAGAAAACTATGTCTAAAAAACGTCCCCAGGGACTGGGAACCCCAAAGCACATAATGCTGCTAAGATCTGGAGCCACCCAGATGTCTCACAGCACAGGATCTGCTATTGAGGCCCAGATTTTTGAGTGCTTGGATAACTGTGCCCCTGCCCTCAAGCTCCTCCAGACCTCCAAGGTCAGATCTTAAGAGAGATCTTAGGATCTCAAGTTGTGCCTGTAAATCCAACTTGCTCCCCTGCTCCATCACCACACCTCAATCCAGGAACCAAAATGGAAGGCAAGAACTCTGTGTGTTCTGGATAGAACAACTGTACCCCCAACTGTCCTCATCTATATGGGTGGGAATGAAGATGGGGACCTAGAACTCTGAGCAGTCTTGACAAGCCCGCTCTCATCCTCTCTGAACTTTCATTGCTTCCCCATCACTCTGCTTGGGACCCTCAGTACAGATCTCATTATTCTCTGTATCCCTCTTTAAGTTAGTCAGCCATCAGCCAGCTGGGGACCCTTAATACCAATCTCATTGCTCCCTGTAATACTCCTTATGTTAGTCACCACAAGAAGCCAGGACTCCCAGGTCATTTCTTACCCATCAATTCTAATCTCCAAAAGGTAATACTTCCCATTAACCACCATTTCTGTCCCCCAGCCCCATCAGACTCCATACTCCCTTCGTTGCTTTCTTTTTTCCATAACATTCATCGTTGCACACACATATTTAATGTGTATTTGCTTATTTGTCTCCCCTACCAGAATCAAAGTTCCATCACAATAGAATTTTTTCTGTTTTGTTCAGTGCTCTACCTGCAGTTCCTGGCATATAATAAGCACTCAACAAATTTTTATTGTATACATAAGTGAATAAATTTTGTTAATGAATTCTGCCCCAAGCTGTGGTAGGCACTAGAAGCTGTGAGTACATCAAGTCCAAAGGCACAGAGAATAGTCTATGCCAATTAGTACTGGGCCTTTGACTTCTCTCATACTTGTTATTAATGGAATAGTGGACCGATGCTGGATATTGTACTCACTTGCTAGCTCTCAGAATGAAGATTTGATGCCTTGATCAAAGAAAGCTGAGACAGGAAGGTTATCTTATAAAATATTTCATCAGAAAAATGACTTTGGATCTTGCTCAACTAAGAGTCCAGATATTCTGATTACCTTCAGTACATATCCCTATGAACTCTCAGGTCTTTCTTGCTAAAGTTTATTAATAGAAATAAAATAAGATTAACATAGAGTATAATGATAAGCATAATAAGTGATATGAGTGGAAATTGAAAAGGAAAAGACATAAAAATGTAAAAAGTATGAGGCTACAAGTTGCTCCATACTTAGCACACAGGAGGTTCTTAATACCTGTTTATTTAATAAATGAATGAATGGATGTTGACACGTCTAAAGGAAAGACAATAAGTTAGGAAAAAAAAGTAATCTCTTTAGGAGCAAAGAATTTCACTACAGGCCTTCGGTTTTATTTCTTTTACTTCTTTGCCACATTTCAAAATGGTATAGGATCAATTTGAGAAGTCTTTATAGATCATCATTAAGGATATCTCCATGTGTCCATAGTAAATATTAATCAGAGACCATATCAATCATATCATTTAGAATATGACAACAGAATAAATTAACCAAATGATTTTGGATGCTTATCACTCTCAAATATATTAGTCTTTTAATAGTCTTACTAGTCTTCATAAAAACAATGACTCAATTTATGCTCTGTTGCTAAGATAAATCATTGTTTTCGTCTTCCTTTATTTTACTTATTATTTTATATTTAAAAATGAGACACTGCACAGTGGTTATAATGCCTCTTGCCTAGGAGTCAGAAGCTATGGCTTCTACTCAGGGCTTTGGAATGATTAAGTCCTGGGGACTCTGCTGTGAACTGCCTGCTATGGTTCAAGCATTCAGTTAGCTAATTGCTTTTAGTTTTGGATTTTGAAGGAAAAGCAATAGATTACTTGAGAATTTAGAAGTTATGCTTTACTAAAGTTCCTGTCTAAATACTTCACAATGACAAATCTAATAGTGATGTGTCAATATTATATATTGGATATTAGTTTGTTACAGAGATGAACAGCTGGGTCTGGAACTATCCACGGTAGAAATATCACAAATGAAAATATTAGTGAAGTTTTTTCACATGAAAATGAAAAGCTGAGATGGGCCAGGGTTTCGCTACATTTCAGGCTGCACAACATAGACGCTGTCCCAATGTTCCTTTTTTCTAAGTAGCCCCATTTCCTTTGTCAACTCTAAATTTTTGTTTGACCTAATGAATTATGTTTTCTTGACAGTCAGAAGCAGCATTCAGTGGATGATTATATATTCAAATATTTTAATTTCTTAGAAATTTTGTTTCATAGAGCCATAGAGTTCCTGAGTTAGAAGATTAAAGCTCATCAACTCCATTTACCTTCAGCAACCTCAGAGTCTAAGGCTCTGCATGCTTATAAGCAAGACACATAGACAAGAGGAGCAAATTATTATAGAACAGAGAAAAATGATAGAACAAGAAATTCCAGAAATAGATGTTTCCTTCTTCCCTGCTATTGACATCACTTTGGTTGACATAATTGAACATATATTTTTTATAAGTTATGTGGTCCTGAGAATGTAAAAAACACATGTGCAATGCTTTGATAATGGCTTTGTGTGTGTGTGTGTGTGTGTGTGTGTGAGGAAGACTGTCACTAAGCTAACATCTTAATATCTGTGCCAATCTTCCTCTATTTTGTATGTGGGATGCCACCAGAGTATGGCTTGATGAGCAGTGCATAGGTCCACACCTGGGATCAGAATCTGCGAGCTCTGGACTGCTGAAGCAGAGCACCTGAACTATGTTCACGCAGCTGGCCCCATGTTGATGGCATTTGACAACGGAAGACTTTCAATAGCTTGCTAGATCCAGGCTTATTTTAAGAAGAAAATGAAACTAAAATTTCAAAATGCATCCTGTTGTACTTAGCCATAATGTCAAAGTAATAGAAAGAATTTAATCACAGCTAAGTGAATTAAGGAAGAAATTAAGGTTTCCATTTCTAACTCTCCTCTTTCCTGCAATGGACACCAGACACTTAAATATTCTATATAATTTTACATTTTGTAGTAAACACAGGGTAATGTATATATGTTTATTTCTGTGGGGAGTATTGTCTACTTCCCTGCAAATATTATTGAGTATAAACAATTAGCATCATCTAAGCAGTACAGAAATTTCCTTTGTTATTGAGAAGGAATTCCCTAGCTTTCATAATATTTTGTACTATATTTTCCAAGGCTGGGGCAACACGATCTTTTTGTGGAATCCACAGCATGAAACAAAACTCTCAAACAGTTTCATTAAGGTGGCTTATCAGTTTTACTTTTTCCAGGTGCTGTGGGGTGTTCCTGCTAGTATCATTTACAACAAGTTTAAAACTAACGAAAATCCAAACACAATTAGGAAGGGGAGATGGGGAAAAGAGAGATTCCAAATCAGAGTGGATCTTTTTATTGTGCTGGAGGGAAGAGGACTCTGATGCCCCTTTGATAGCAGCAGTGGAGGAAGTGAAGCACTGATTGCAAGCCAGGTTTGAGTTGACCATTAATACAAGAGAATCAATGTTATCCTGATTACTGCATGTAAGAAACAGATGCCACCCCCTCCTCTTTCTGCAGATATAACAAAATCATTGTGCCAGCTCAGGATAACAGTGTGAGAATAACAACATGATGCATATACTTATGATAAAAGCAAGAGGTTCTCATGTCAATATCAAAACTTCAGGGACATCCAAATTTTGGTACAAACATTAGTTTAGTGGGGTTTTTTGAGGAAGAATAATTCCCTGCTAATTGGCAACAGATTGTGTAATTGTCAAAAATATGGTGTGTTTTTATGGCCTAAACAAATAATGCCTAGATGTGCCTTCTACCCTACATTCATACCCTCCACACACACACACAAACTCATACAAACACACTCATTCCTAATTGTTCTTGAAAATTTAGCTTAAGGACTGCTTGAGTACCCCCACACTCCTCTTCTTTCTTTTCTGTTCTGGAAACCCCCTCCTCTGTGCTCCCACAGCACACTTATCAGAATCAGCCCAATGAATACGCTATGAGCAACTGAGAAAAATGATCTTGTCTCATTAGTCTTTGCATTCCTATAGTTTGTCTAATCATTGGCAACAAGCCTTATCTTATGTTTTCTACCCTTCACTCCTCATATGGTAGCATATGTTACGCCTTCTGAAATACTGATTTTGTTACAAAAACCACTCTAAATAACAGGAGAAAAATGTATTAACCAAACCTTTCTGTTACATTGAATTTAACTATATGTCCATAGATTTGGTCATAAAAGAAATCATTTCCTGATATTATAATACAATAGAGAAAGTCAGAGCAGTCCTTTGAAAGGTTTGCCACTGGTACTTTTTTTTTACTGTTATTGGGGAGAATAAATGTGGAGGAGCAAGGTAGCGTAATAAATGAGAAAATAATACAAAGGTATAAATGTAGCTTAAAATAAAATTTTCTTCTGAACATATGTACATATATATGTAATATTTATATACATGCAAATTTTATATATTAGAGGGGAAAGCTTACATTTGAAACCTCACAGAATGAAAGAAAATTTGAGAGATTTCATCCAAACTTGCCTCCTGTATATACGTATAGTTAGTATATAACTGAAATGTCTGCTGAAAACCTCAGAGCAATTGAAATGAGCCTTAAATTACCTCCCCAAAATCAACTAATCCTTCTCCCCATTTCCCCCTCCCCAAATCACAAAAATAACATCCCTGACCCCTAGTGTGTCAGATCCAGGTATAATCAAATAGAATATGGACAGAGTAAAAATTTGTAATAAAAAGCTGGGTTTGTGTTCAAGATTGACTGAGTTACTGCTGGAGAAGGTGCCTTGATTAAACCTCACAGAGCCTCATTTTTGGCACATCTTAGACCAGTTATGCAGGCCCAGATTCTGCCCATGCTCTGCAATTCCTCATTCCTCCTAGGAAACTGTTCTGCCTCTTCCACAGCTCCTCCTCCTCCAATCAAGGGTCTGACACTGCCCATTGACCACGTTTATTTTTCTGCCTTTGGCACTAGGAGCTTGTCTGTTGTAGGATAAAAGTGGAATTCTCTGCTGTCTGCAGGGCTTTCCCCAGGGAACAGAGCATGAAACCCAAACTTATATATAAAATCATATCCTGTTTGCAAACATCATATTCCCTTTGCTTCTCACTAATCTGGTCCTGTAAACCCCAGCACAGCTTGAGAGCCCATTCCTCATCTAAACAAATGCCATAAGCCCCTTTATACTTTTACAACCATGTCAAAAAATAATATTGCCTGCCAATAGTGATGTGATTGGAGTTGCCTCCTCCGAGCCATAAAAGAAGTGCAGAGTCTGTTATCAATTTCTCTAAGTGTATCAGGGGAATTATGGGTCGATTCAGTTCCAAGTTATAAATGACAACTCAAAAGCCGCAGAAGCGTTTGAAGCTGGGAGCTGATGACGACATTATCATAAAAGCCTGCTCGTCCTTGCTTTTGTGGGTTTTTTTGTGGCCTATCAAGTGAAGAGTGAAAAATAAGGCTGAGAAATGACTTCAAGATTTCTTCACACAGCAGCAGGTCAGATAGCCAGGAAAACGATCACTATTTTTAGTGATATACCCCGAGGAGTGAGAACTAAAGTGGTCCTGCCCTGGCTTTTGTTTCCACCAGAGTCCCTTGATTATCTATTTCACTCTACAATGACCAATTCCTGGGATTTGGTAAAATGCTCTTTTCAATTGGTGCATTTTCTTGTAGTGTAATCACACAGGGATCAGAAATGAGTCATGCCATAGTAACTAAACAAAATGAGAACCAAACACAAAGGAATTCGGAAACCTTGAGATTGTTGCTCAAAACGCAATTCTGGAGAGCACACTTTAACGCACTTTAAATACCATTTACCCTTTGAGCTACTTGACCAACATTGTTAAATTATCACCTGCAATTTTAGGGGAAAATATAATAAGTAGGGATTTTCTGATTTCATAATGTCCCTGGTAGTCTCCTCAAAAGCAACTAATTCATCAGCATTCAGTAGGTATATATTAAATCCATCCAGTAGAGAAATATATATTTTAGGTAACTAGAGTTTACTTTAACAATTGGGGAGCATTAAGTATTTTGGAATTTAAACCAAGGGTCTATCTTAAATAATTTGAACCAGAAGAGTGCCTTAAGACAAAAGCAATTTCAGTGGTTCCCAAACTCACTAGGGTGCCCCCATGTTACCAAGTTGGGCCATTCCAAATTCATACTGGGTATCTTTTGCATACTTAATATGTCTAGGATTGTCTTGGAGGTAAAAATTTAGACTGGTACAAATCCAGAGGACCCAGAATTTCTCTTAGGACTTATACCAAAACCAAAGATCTTAGGGGCTAAGATGGTTCCTGAATGTCTAAGAACACAATGTTGTTCCTAAAAAAAGCCAAAAGGACTGAATCAAACCAGTTCTCAAGTATCAACAAGGACACGCTTGCTCACACACACACACACTCACACACTCACTCACACTCACCTAGACCCACATAAACACCACCAGAGGGCTTACAGGCCAATTTGACAAACAGACGTGTCTCTCTTCAGCCCTTTCCAGCATTGATGGAGTCAAACTAATCCAGTCTTTCTCCTCTTGCCTCTACTTGCCCAAGCTAGACTTACCCACCACCACTGCTGCCACCATCCAGATTAGATCAGTGTTTGGGGCTGTTATTAAGGACATATTCTATGACACCCACTGTTCCAGAAGCAGCACTCACTATTCATTCCTTGGGCACTTCTAAGAGTTTATTAGAGCAGTTCTGGCTAAAGAATAAAAGTCACCTTGATCTGGGTTTAGAGCAGTTGAGTAGAGGTACTTTGTGTTCAAGGGATAGTGAGTTATAGGCACAGTCCAAGTCAGACTTGGGAGGTGGGTCCTAGGGAGCTGTCCTCATTTCGACTCTGGATCAGCAATTAAATGTACTTTGTAAATGTAATCTAAATGTAAAAATGTAATGTAAATGCAAAAAGAAAAAACTCTGTAAATGAATAGGGTTTGATGACTACCACTCTTCTAACAGCTTTGATTTCCTCCCCATCACCTACCCACTAAATTGTCCTTAGCTAAGTTGTCCTTAGCTTTGTTTCATTCTTCGCCTCATTTACAGGTAATCTTACGGCCATTCTCTTAAAATAGCCACTTATGATGTTAGAAAATAAACTCAAAAGTCAATGAAACCCACTTTAGAAGTCAGTTTATCCTCTGCTTTTTAGAATGATTTTGCAAGCTCCTGGCTTGACAGGAGATTTGCTAAAAACGAGAAGGATTAATGTAGGGTGGTGATTGTCCTGTGCTCGGAGTCAAAAAGCAAAGCTCACTGGGGAGCTGCCACAAAAGGGACCACACTACACCAGCTGCACAGCTGCACTGCCAGGCTTCAGGGGCAGTGGATGGCCTGTTGAAGATGAAAGCTGTGGAAGGTCCTAAAATGCTCTTTTGGAACTCCTCCACATGGACATGCCCGTCAACCTCATACTTTCAGCCTTTCACCCTTTGCCATGTGACTTCAGGAAAATAACCTCAGTTCTCTGAGCCTTTAGGTTCTCATCTGAGAAATAGTGTTAATAATAATGACTATTTTACAAAGTTGTTATGAACCTTGGTTGTATGTTAGTAAACTGTAACGTCCAATGCATATTGATACAGTTGCTATTCTTATTTCTAGAGGGCAGAATCACACGTGAAGGAATAGAAAGATTATCCTTGCTAAATCTAACATCCCTAAAATGACAGAATTAACTGAAATTATATGGGATTTCCCTGTATAAAATTTAGTTATAGCAAAATTTTGCCTAAAATCTGACATACACAGGACTAGTTTTGTTCTTTCCCTTCAATATCCGAGAAACCTAATTGACTTAAATTCCTTTGTCCTTGGAAACCTGATCTAGAATGATGTTGTCCTAACACAACTTAGCACTTAGTTCTACAGGATGACAGTTTGTTACTGGTAAGAGTTAACTTTAAATAGATTGCAGGTTATAGGCTACATTCTAATCGTCCACCAAAATGTAGACATTTTTCTTCACATGTCGCTGGATTCGAACAAATTTCTCCTTGAAATGTGGTACAAATATCCTGAGTCAAAAAGTCTTTGTTAATTATTGAAGACAAAAATGACCCCAGGGGTTCACAAGCAAAATGTCCCACAATGCAAAACACTGAAGTTTATGCCATTTTCAGTAGAAATATAATGTATGTGCACACTCAGTGTGACTCTATTGAAAATTGAGTTCCTGTACAAAATGGTGTTAAGCCCTCTTGTTACTACCTGTTTCCAGCTATGTAAAAGTCTAGCTAAGCCGCTTTCATGGATGTGTGACCTGTACAGTTACACAGAATCCTGCAGTTAGAAGGGCCCCACACTTGGTTCAATTTGCTATTGTTGCCATCTTGAAATTCTTAACTTTTTTTTTTTTTGAGGAAGATTAGCCCTCAACTAACATCTGCTGCCAATCCTCCTCATTTTGCTGAGCAAGACTGGCCCTGAGCTAACATCCGTGCTCATCTTCCTCTACTTTATATGTGGGACGCCTACCACAGCATGGCTTGCCAAGCCATGCCGTGTCCGCACCTGGGATCCGAACCGGCAAACCCCGGGCCACAGAAGCAGAGCGTGTGCACTTAACCACTGCACCACTGGGCCAGCCCCCTTAAAATTCTTAACTTTTGAACAAGAGGATCTGCATTTTCATTTGGCATTGAGCCTTATAAATTATGTAGCCAGTCTAGTGTAACTTTTACTGAGAAGCAGCCTTAAACACAACTGAACAGATAAAGCAGATATTTTTGGAAGTGTATGTTATTAACAGCAGTAAGAAAACTCATACTTACCCCAATTCCACCACAAGGTAATGAAGAAAAAAACTTTTGAGAAGCGCCACCTACAGTAAGAAAATATGAAAAAACACGTAAGTTTGGAATATAACTATAGTTTTTTAAATTTTTGCTGTTTTTTAACACATATTATTATATTAAGTAGCATTTAACATTTGACTCAGGAGCAAACTGATCAAATTTTAGATAGGTAAGAACTTAAAGCAAAAGAATACAAATATTATTAGATGTAGTGTCTATTGCCCCACATGAACAAACACCCATGAAGTTCGAGTTATATCACAATATCTTTTTTATTTATAATTTATTAATTATTTATTATAAATAACTTGGCTAGTCACTGTCACTTTTTAAATTTTTCAAATAGTAAAATAACTATTCAAATATGGACTTACTCAATTTCTACTTCAGATATAGCTAAGACCAAGCATACTATAAGCCTTTCCAATAGCCACAATTTTCTAAACAAGTCACAAAACACTACAAAAAGGATACCCTATTTGGGGGTCTATACAATATAAATAAAAATACACGAGCTGGCCCCATGGCCAAGTGGTTAAGTCCTTGTGCTACACTTTGGTGGCCCAGGGTTTTCCCGGTTCATATCCTGGTCACCAACCTGGCACCACTCATCAAGTCATGCTGAGGTGGCATCCCACATAGCTCAACTAGAAGGACCTACACCTAGACTATACAACTATATACTGGGGGGCTTTGGAGAAAATAAAATATATATATACATATATATATATCTTCTTTAAAATATACACCAAAATTTTACTTGTGACTGTGTCTCAGAATTGATATTTCATGGAATTTTTAATCATTTTGTTTACTTCCACTTTTATTTTCTACATTATCTACTATATGAATAGAGAAAACAAAAGTAACGATTGCTGAACCAGTCCTGATGGCCTAGTGGTTAAAGCTCGTTCTGTGCATGCCACTTTGGCAGCCTGGGTTTGGTTCCCAGGCGTGGAGCCACACCACTCATCTGTCCGTAGCTATGCTGTGGCAGCAGCTCACATAGAAGAACTAGCAGTATAACTAGAATCTACAACTACGTACAGGGCTCAGGGGAGGAAGAAAACAAAAACAAAAACCACTGCTAAACCCCTAAGACTAAAGTGTGCCCAGCAAAGCAATTAAAGAGAAAGGCAGTAGACATTTCTAAATCATGGTCAAATGGCTCTAAAGTGACTCAGACAGGTCACTTGGGAAATTAGCGGTAGAACTAGGTACAAACCTCTGTTTCACCTATCCCAATTCATTTGTTCTATTGATGATCAATGAAATAAATAATAACGAAAACTGAAAACAGGTTTGTGATGGAATTCACATGCCATGTCAGTAAAAGTTTAAATAGATTTTACTGTCACAGAACAAAGTTTATTTTGAAAACAATAAACTGTATGAGTTGATTTTTCAAATACAATTGCTAACAGATGGAAAATGATAAAGAAAAATGTAAGTGCAAACAAAAAAACATCTCTTTATATATAAGGATCTTCATGGAAAAAAGATGAGAAGTCAACAGAAAAAATAAATAAATTATGGAAAAATACTAAAACTGGAATACTGATGTCAGTAAAAGAAACATAAAAAAATGATGGATAGCTTGGGGGAGGAGTAAAGTTTTCTTAAGTCGTTGCTCATAACAAAGATATTTCTGTATCATTGAATATTTTGCAAGGATGTATTCATACGTCACAGGTGAAATTGAAATATATTATGTTGTATATTTTAATGTCTGAAGTCTTCATTCCATAGTTAGTGAAAAGGAGTAAGAATACAATGTAATAAAATAATTTTTAAAGTAATTTTTAAAAATTATTAAACTCTAAGGGAGTAAGAAAAATAAATGATATGCTGCTTAGGGAGAATTTTATTTAATAATGTTTACATAGTACAAAACAGCCAAATAATAATAATTTAAATTTAGTAGTGTGTAACAAATTTTTCATTCACTGACTTGACTGAATTTATTTTTTAATAACATTATATTATTATAATGTTATCCATAGACTGAGATCTGGCTAGCCACAAGATAATGAAAACTGGTAGTAAGAACGACAGGAATATTAATACTAAAGAAAACGTTGCACCAGAAATGATTTGAGAGAATGTTTTTAAAGTGTCACCTTACAGGGTCTAAAGTATTTAAAAAGATAAATGGTGCCCATTTTCAAATCTAATTATTTTATAAGCTATAGATGTCTTTCAAGATACAAAGACTGATAGGTCCGGTCATAATGAACTTTTACTGAAATCCTTCCTCCTAATTCCAGAACATAACTATCGAGTAGTAGTATCAATTTAACTCAGAAAATTCATACAATTGAATGAATTTCAATTCAATGTGTGTGCGCATTGACACCTCCCGCCTGATCTGTGCTGGGAGGGATTAGGGGAGAAAGAGTGATGTATGAAAGTGAAAGAAAGGGATGGAGAGAAAATATCTTGATGGTTATGAGTTTCTATACATTCACACATGGCCGCTTCCATCTGGTCTCTTAGATATAAATAAAAAACAAGCCACAAGAATTCAAATTTAACAAAGAACAAAAAAAATTATAAAAAGTCAAGTTTTTAAAATAATGGGATTATTCACTTAGAACTTGAATTAAGGAAAATTAGCTAAGTTTCTGGATTCACGGGACAAACTGAAGTAGTTCAGAAGTGTCATCAAAGTTGAATTTAGTGTTTCACATCAAGACCTCACAATGCAACATCTCTGTTTATTTTTACTAGTGCAGCTAGCACACAACGTTGAAATTGTTGCACTGATCCCTGAGAGGTGACTATGGAACTCCACACGTGTATCTAAATCTAATTCTAAAATCATCAGCTATATGAATATTATCCCACATTAAATACTCAAAACTAATGAGATAAATGGCCAATTTATTTGGCTTAAAACTGTAAAATTAAATTATTGGTCCTTGGTGTTTTCATTGCATACATATGTGAAAAAGACCTTTGCCCAAGTTCTAAGTTATACATTGGAATTCATTTTTAAATCATCAAATTTTCAAATGATATATATGTTGAGTATTTTGAGAAAATAAGTTTTGCTCAAAAGTGTCAAATTTCATTTAAAAAAAAATGGTATTGCCATGTTTCCTAAGTAAATCATTGGAAACGGCCAAAGTTCAAATTTCATGTTTTTTTACAAATATGTCTTTTCTCTTAAATTGTGGAATAATAGTTGTTTTGTAACATCCTTCAGACACCTAGGTGTAAGTTTGCCCCCATTAAATCCAAAGTACCTAGTCCTATGCCTCGGTTTACACTACAGTAAACAGAAGAAGAAAAAGAAAAATGGGGAAGGGTTCCTACTTGTATTCTCTTAACCAAAACAAAAAATAATCAAAGTATACATGGCTTCCTATCTTTAAATGTGTGAGTATTCTGACCTCATAAAACCATGGAAGTTAATGTCTGGTTTACTTGACCTTTGTGGGAAACTTGGTGAGATTATTAACTCATGTTAAAATAAGGACATTTATGGGGCTGGCCCCGTGGCCGAGTGGTTAAGTTCGCGTGCTCCGCTGCAGGCGGCCCAGTGTTTCGTTGGTTCGAATCCTGGGTGCGGACATGGCACTGCTCATCAGACCACGCTGAGGCAGCGTCCCACATGCCACAACTAGAAGAATCCACAACGAAGAATACACAGCTATGTACTGGGGGGCGTTGGGGAGAAAAAGGAAAACATAAAATCTTTAAAAAAAAAAAATAAGGACATTTATTATACAGTATCTACAGCGAAGAAAGTATTTTATGTAAAGGCTCTGCATGTGCAGAGATTGATTCCTTCAATAGAAAGAAGGAAAAAAACATAAAGTGTATATTTAGATTGACTTATTTGCCTTTACATTAATATATGTTTACTTCTATTATACAAATTGTATTTATCAAATTTTAATAACATGTTTTCTAAAAATTGAGTAATCTTTACGTGTTCCCATCAATTTCTCCCCAAGCTACCTTTACCCATTCTGCAATGCATGCACGTGCATACACATACTCACCCATATGCCTTTACTTCATAAATTTAGGGATGCCTGCCACTTGTTTTAAAAAGGCAGACCGTAAGCATTATAACAGGTAATTGTTAATTTCCCCTTATAATTGCTCTCCAAGATGCCTACTGTAAGTCATATAATTGCTTTTGAATTGTTTAGCCCCAGATAATATACCATTTTGAAATATATTGAATTAAGTGAAGGAGTCCAATAATTTGGAACTGACACAATAGGTTTATTTGAAAGAAAGGGACAAAAAGGGGTCCTAAAATGACTTTTGAGTTAAAATACTTAAAACATGATCCTTTTTGCACACATTTCCATGTCATATATTGTTATTCCATTATAAAAGTTATTGATAAACAATATAATTCATATAATTGTTTCACTGAAAATAAGGTGTTATCATGAACTTTTTCCAAAATCTGTCATTTCTATCACTCATATAAAGTTTATATAAAGCTATGTAACATAAATTTTATTTTAAAATCTGATGGTAAGGTTTGAAAAATCATACATTAACTAAAAATTATATTATTACTTTTCTACTTCTGCCATCTACTTTACTATTTAATTCCATAGTTAAGGTGTGCATTTAATAGATTACATGAAGATTTAAAATGCGATCTTACTATAAAATGTAGTGTTCTAAGCATAGTAATAAGGAGTTTTCACTTAAAACAATTTGTACTATGACCTTTGTCTGTTAAGGTCATAGAAAAAAGAACTGAAAGACACAAAACAAATGGGAAAGGTGAAGATAAATTTGGATAAAGAATGTGAAAATATTTTTTTCTTTTAGTTTAAAAATGTAAGCTAACAAACTTAACAATGCATTTATTCCTGTATGCTAAACACAGTGAACAAACACTGCTCAAATAAAGGTTAATTTTATAGTAAACAATATGGAACTTGCACTGTCATTTTTTCTAATGCAGGCTTTTCTT
Organism: Equus quagga; assembly: GCF_021613505.1. NCBI lineage: Eukaryota > Metazoa > Chordata > Mammalia > Perissodactyla > Equidae > Equus > Equus quagga. Next base: position 75,813,712 of record NC_060274.1, on the reverse strand, counting down.
AATCTACATTGGCTTCTATTGTAAACGACTCATTCCACAAAGCAATGTTGCTGGAAAAGCTGATTTTTTGTCACACTGCTTGCCAAATATTTTGAACTGACATCAGCATTGACTAATGATAGTGCTGGAATGTGCTGTTCTCAGTAGAAGGGAGGCCCGTACAGACCTAGGAGTGTCCTGGGGTCCAGCTTCTGTCCATCCAGGGGGTTGGTGCCGTACAACAGTGAGTGATGTTCAGAATGAACAAGCTGTATTTCCTCCAGGCTGGCTTTTCGACCTTGAATTCGCTGAAAGAAAACAGCAGAAGCCTACAGTACTCCACTGACAACATTTAGAAGAAAATAAGACCCCAAGTCCCATTTAAGATGATTAATAATGGGCTGAGTTTCACCATGCAGGAATGTGACACTGATTTGCTTAGTAAAGTACCATAATAACATTTGAAAAATGAGTGTATGCGAGGTTCAGATCCAATGGATTGCTTATGCCTAGTAGGCAATTGACATAAAGCATAGTCTTCTTTGGCATAAAAAAGAAATATATAACAAAGAAATTAATAGTTAACTTCTTTGTAAAAGTATCAGCTTAAAAACAAATAGGAGCTACTGTTTAGCTGAGAAGTAAATTCATTAAAATTTTATTTTACACTCACCTGAAGAAGTTGTTCGAACAAATTCCTTATTGTTTCTTAAAGGACGTAAGTACCAATATATTTTAATATATTTGATTATCACAAATATGCTGATCACTTCATGTGTGTGCACCTCACAGCAGTGTTAATCGAGACCAATGTTACTCAAAGTGTGTCCTACTGGATTGGTAACACATCAGGAACTGTGTGTGAATGGTCTGTGATGAGGTCTCTAGAGAAATTCAGATTAAACATTTAGAAACTTTTAGAGTAATCTGACAGAGTATTTTCCTATTTGTTGAAACTAATATAATCTCATATGTCTTCAATTTTTATTTCACTTTTGCAGTATTTTATTTTTAATGTATTTTATAAAATCATTAATCTGTGACAGAATGGAAACTATCTCCATTTAACCAGAAATAGTTTGAGCCACTCTAGACTCAGTCAACATTTTTACAAACACGTTAGGCAGAGACTTTCATTTCAACTAACAAAGAATGTTCCTTCAACATAGACAAAATCATACATTAAGTTAAACTTCAGTTAGTCAATATGCAAAGTGTTCTTCCTGGCCACAATTCTCAGTTGGCACATCTGTGAGCCCAATAAACATCATGCTGGTGTATGAAGCTAACTAGCCTTACTTTTGAAAATTGCTGTGCTTCCTAAAATTACCCAGACAGTATTAGTATTTCACTTAAGATAAGTATCACAACAAGGCACTTGTAAGGTAATATATTAGTAGACAAATACAGTGAAATTCAAAGAGAATCTGTTCAGGGAATGCTGTCCTCTCATATTCCTGACCATGGAATCACCAGTTGACATGGAAACATCAGGTGAGATTAACATCTCTTTCAGGACTAGGACCAGTCCATATTCAACCTGCTTAGTTTAAGGTGATGCAGCTGCTGTTGACACGTGGTTCACTGAAGAGGCAGCCTGGGAAAACCTCAATACATGTATTGATACTTCCTAGGGGTTTACTGGGTAGAGGGCAGAGCTGTTCTTGTCATGAAAATAAATGATCATGTCACAGTGAGAGAGGAATGGTGCGGGATCCAAGAGGTAAAACGAAAGTAACAGGAGTGATGTAAAACAGAAACTTCTTGACACTGTGCCAAATAAACAAACAAATGCTTACGAAATTTTCTTTGTCATAGCATTGCAGTTTCCTGTTTTTGACATCCAATTTACATTTCTAGAAAAATAAAAATATGCTTTAGAGAAATTATCCCTAGGTAGGTGTTGAATGTTGAAATTAAATCAGGTAGATAATGCTGAAGACTAAGGCAAATTTAACGATGGCCATTTGGCCAGCCATTGCTCTGATCAATAAATAAACATGTTATTGGCCAAGATGGCTTGCTGGTAAACATAAATTTGAAAACATGGAAGACCAGAACAACCAAAGAAACAGAATGACTAGTAATGAGATAAAATGAGCAAGTAAAGTTCAAAGTCAATATTACAGGGAAACATTTTAACTGTGAGATTTTACTGGTAGAAAATCCGCCAAGATAAATAGTGATAACTCCATGGTCTGAGTCATCTAAAATTGGAATGAACAGAGCACTGGAAACAAGACTGTGGCAACAAGTCCTAGTCTGGCAGAATAATGAACACCATGAAATAATAGGGCTTCCAGCTCCCATTTCTATGAGTCTATGAAATCCATAGCCACTAACATCTTATATGCTGATAGAGTGAAACATCTATATCCTAAACAATGTCAGTTCTGTAGCTAACAATCAGACTCATGTTTTGACTACTATCATAAAGCTTCATTGATTTTTTTCCCTTTCTCTTTTTTTATAAAGATATTTTTTCAGCTCTAAATTGAATTTTTACCTCTGGTATGGCATTAAACACTCAATAATAAATATGTCTTTTATGTTTTCATAAACTAGTCATACACTCCATGCTTGTCCGAGCTTCTTTTTTATTCTCCCACAATCCCACTAGCTGAATGAATCCCACCAGTTCAGGCTGAATGCTCAATCACATATTTGGAAAATAATCTGCTAACAAGATTCAATTATTGACAGTATTTCAAGTGCTGATAAGTCATAAGAGGACACCTGCTGAATGAATCTCAGTCATTCCGTTGTATATCAGTGAACTAACAGTAAGGACAGAGCATCTGGCCCAGTCTATTATTTAGCATTTACTTAATCTAAAAGTATTCCGTACAAATTTACATCTAGTTCTCCTTCTCACTAATAAAATGAAACACAGTTCATGAGTTTCACTTTGATTTCTCTGCCCCCCCTCCACTTCCTTTTGACTCCCAGGAAGTATTTTACACTGGCTCTTTTTATTATTATAGCATATATTTCTTAAAAAACAATTATACTAAGTACAAGGAAGCACTTATTCTTGACAATGATGTTCTGCTTCTATGGCTGTTGAAGAACAAGACCCATAAACAAGGTGTACATGTTTCCACAGAAAGACAGCAGTAAAAACCAATTCTATATGGAAAATGTTTCTACCTGGAGAAAGGATCTGGAGAAAGCGTGTTTTGAGATTTATATCTCACAAGGGCACTGCTATGGGAATTTGGTGGATGACTAAGTTAAAAATTCTGAAATAGCAACAGTTTTTCTTCTTTCTTAACACATAGGATCTCCTGGAATAAGGACATTTTGCCCCACTTTTATCAGATGTCTTAAATTTGTCACATTTAACTTTTCCTTTCAAATTGTGATCTCCAACAGTTCTCATTTTCTCGTAATTTATTAAGTTACATGTTTACGCTAAATACAGATATTTTTGTTTAATCCCTTCCCATATTTTCTATTTCCTGTGTACCCTTTAATCCTTCATTTCTCTCTCACGATGCTCTTTTGAGTCAAAGGTCAACAGCATAATGAGTCACAAAATAGGACAAAGTGCTCTGATAATCGTAATTGAGGGAGATACTGATTTCCGTTCTCAGAGAGATTTAGTCTGCAGGATGTCTATCTAAAGTCATCTGTGATTCTGCCCAAAAGAGTTCTTGAGAATTCTGAGTGTATCTGGACACTCTGGGACTGTAAGGGATGGTGTTCATCTGGGTATTTCTCACTTGAGATCCAAATATAAGTCTTAAATATTTTACCAATATAGGCCTAGGAAAGAAAGCTTATAGCTCCTCTTTCGGCTTCTTAATAAAGAAACTCTATGATGTAGGATGTGTTCATTATATTTTCATTCTCTGTGACTTGCACTTAAGCAGTTTCTTCCCTGAGAGTAGAAAGGAACTAATGTGCACTGAGTGCCTGCTCTGTGATAAGCACCTTGGGAGTATGACTTTATTTAGTTCAGAGCCCCAAAGAGTATACATTCAGGTTTGAAGTTTAACTAAAGTTGTTCAAAATGACCCTATCATTGAGTCTCACAATACACCATGGTTCTTTCCTAAAGAAATAGTCTTTCCGAAATAAAGCCTGTTAATGCAACCTGATTATAGAAGGAATGTTCTGAACATGATCTACAAAGTCATACTGTGACAGGATAAAATGCAGCCTACCCACACCCACCCACACACAGAGCGCACACACGGTATAGATTCATATTTTTTCTGCCAAGAAGCAGGGTAAAAAGGAAACGGTTCTATTCCTTCCCCTCCTGTGTTCAAAGCCTGGATTGAGGCCAGTGTCCTAATCAGTTCTCATTGGCCCTGGAGGAATCAGAACCTTTTGTAAAATATAATAAAGGGCATAAAATCATGATAAAATGCATGAAAAAGCAGTGCCTTTGGTTAGGGAACTAGAAATAATTTAGCAGAACAGATGGATTGCATTGGTTTGGTATTATTGAGGACATGAAAGGGCTCATTTTGTGGCAGTTCCAAACTAAGAGAAAATGTCTAACCTAAATTTGACAAGTCAAAGTACCTGCCTCTGGTGGGGGGGACCCCATTTTCTTTAATCATTTTCAAAGTGGTGACATATTAGGCAAGATTTCCACTGAAATATCTCATTTTCTGAAAACATCTCATCCAGTGTCCCTAAATATACAGATGAGTTCGTGTTTCTTTCTCTAAAAATCCACAGGGCTACAGACTTACAGAGTTAAAGAAAAGAATCATGAATGACTTATGAGTGTCAAAGTCACCCTTGGTTACAAATTCCATACTTAATATTTAATGAATCAGTTTACAGCCTTTTCATTATTCTTGATACAGCTTTTTCTCTTAACAAATACAAAAATCTGGTCTCATTGCTCATGCTCAAGCATACCTACTGAAGTTTTCAAATGCTACTACCAATTGCTCCTTTAAAAGTTACATGTAAGTAATGTTCTATCCTCTGCCCCCAACTGCATTCTCTCCTTCCATATAGCCCTCATCATCTAATAACCTGTTCTCTTCAGAGTTTTTCTTATAAAGAAAGAACAGTGAAAGAAGGAAAGAGGCAATTAAGAAGACAGGCAACTCGAGAGGCTTTTGGTCCTTTCTGTTGGTCACATGGAAAGAAAGTAAATTGCAAGTCAGGAGCCCTAAGTTCTGGGTGCAGACTCTCGTGTGTCCAGCCAGCTATGAAGTACTTTTATGGACCTTTGCTTCTTCATTTATAAACATAAAGATGTTTGACCAAATTGCTTCGAAGCCCACTTTTAGCCCTAAAAATGATAAAATTCTGTGTGAAATAAACTTACATACAACAAAAATAATAAAATATTCTTTGTTTTGACATATAGATTTGCCTTAGGCAAGCAAATATAATAAGTGAAGTGATAAATTACTATGATTAAGGCAAGGAAGGAGATCTATGAGGGTTTTCAAAAGGACTCTAGTGGGTGCCCTTTCTTCCTTCGGGAAGAAAGGCCCCAGGCCATGGTTCCACATAAAGCTGTCTTCTCAGAGAAAGGAAACAATAGAAAGAATAAACAAATGGGACTTCATCAGACTAAAGAGCTTCTTCAAGGCAAATGAAAATAGGATTGAAACAAAAAAACAACCCACTAACTGGGAAAAAATATTTGCAAGTCATATATCTGACAAAGGCTTAATATCCATAATATATAAAGAACTCTCACAACTCAACAACAAAAAAATCAAACAACCTGATCAAAAAATGGGCTGGAGACATGAACAGACATTTCTCCAAAGAAGATATACAGATGGCCAATAGGCACATGAAAAGATGCTCACCATCTCTGATCATCAGGGAAATGCAAATCAAAACTACACTAAGATATCACCTTACACCCATTTGAATGACAAAAATATCTAAAACTAATAGTAACAAACGTTGGAGAGGTTGTGGAGAAAAAGGAACCCTCATACACTGCTGGTGGGAATGCAAACTGGTGCAGCCACTATGGAAAACAGCATGGAGATTCCTCAAAAAATTAAAAATAGAACTACCATACAATCCAGCCATTCCACTACTGGGTATCTATCCAAAGAGCTTGAAGTCAGCAATTCCAAAAGTCCTATGTACCCCAATGTTCACTGCAGCATTATTTACAATAGCCAAAACATGGAAGCAACCTAAGTGCCCATCAACAGATGAATGGATAAAGAAGATGTGGCACATATATAGAATGGAATACTACTCAGCTGCAAAACAGAACAAAATCATTCCATTTGCAATAACATGGATGGACCTTGAGGGAATTATGTTAAGTGAAATAAGCCAGCTAGAGAAGGATAATCTGTGTATGACTCCACTCATATGAGGAATTTAAAAATGTGGACAAAGAGAACAGATTAGTGGCTACCAGGGGAAAGGTGGGGTGGGGGGGTGGGCACAAAGGGTGAAGTGGTGCACCTACAACACGAATGACAAACATTAATGTACAACTGAAATTTCACAAGATTGTAACCTATCATTAACTCAACAAAAAAAAAAAGTAAAAAAAAAAAAGGGACTCTAGCTATTCCTTGAAGTCCATTTTTATATGCTTAATTATAATTGAAAAATAAGAGTATTTTTTAGAACTTATATTCATGGTCTGTGAAAACATCAAAATAATGAATACTTTTCTCAATTTTTAAGAATTTTTGTGTACGGAACTTCTGAATTGGTGCCACCATTGTCTTCCAGGTAAATACATACATCTCCAAATTTTGACTCCATTCACCTGTTTGTCTCTACTTCATTAAGCTTATATTAAGAACTTGAGTTTTGGTTGCAGTGATTTTTAACATTGGCTGCACCTTGTAATCAGCTGCAGAAGTTTAAAAGGTATTGATGCCTACCCTCTGGAGCTTCGGATTCACTTCGTCTGGGTACTTCCTGGGCAGCCAGATACTTAGAACCACCCAGTGCGTTTTAATGGGCAGCCTAGGTCAAGAACCACACGTTAGAGGGAGCTATCCATTCTTCCTGCTCATAAGTCAAGATACTGACACTGTATGTACTGACCAACATTTGGGACCACGGAGTAGTTAAAATAAACGGTTTGCACAGGGAAAGTTGGGAAATAAAAAAGGTCTATTTGATCTTCAAAATGGCAAGTGCCTTCTACTTGAATGTAATACTGCTCGATTCAGTCATTACAGTTTATTTAAAAATATTTCAAGGCATAGAGATATTTTAAAGGCACTTCATAAAAACAGCAAATCCCATTCAATAATAAAGGTCTTGGTGGTGAAAAGCGTATGTACTGTATTTTTTTTCAGTTTTATTTCCACCCATTTCAAATCATTATGCTCCTCAGAAAGTAAGAGAAATACCAGGCCTTAACGTAACTGCTCAATTTTCACAATTTTTATACAACTAAATATCCTATGTTGTAATTATTTTTAAAACAACATTGTACATGAACATTTTAATGGTTTGGGTTAAAACACTGATTTTTTTGCAATCACATATGAAACAATTTTGTCACAATAAATATTTTGATACTTTAGCACTATAATTTTCAGATGGTTGGAAAATATATAACTATTCATTTTTGTTAATAACCTTTAATTGTGTTATTTTAAAAAACCTGTATCACTTTCTAAACAGACTCAGAAGAGTAGCTTGTCTTATTTCCTTTTATTGGTTGTCCTCCACGAGTTCTTCCTTTTTTGAAGAAATAAAAATCAAAACAAAAAATTCCAAATCATCTTAATTCTGATTATAGGCTGCAGAAATATTTTTAATGTATTTATCTGCCTAGGCCCACTCTGTTGTGATAGACATATATCTCTCAGAATAATGACATAATGTCCCCTGGTTTACTCATCACATACAGATCATTTGTATTGCTTCCTGAGCTTGCCATACCCTTTAGAGACAATTCATAAGACTCCCTGTTTGAGTTTCTGACTGCTTTGTGGCTTAGATTCTAAGACACAAACACACACAAAATTTTTTTGCCAACTAAACAAAACAGTAAGCTGTTATGTGCTGCCATCTAGTTAGATTACTCTATAAAACAAATGTTTAATTGAATTTCCATTAACTTGCAGTATTCAGTGCTTTATATCATTGATGTCAGAAAATCTGCATATTACAAAAGTGTTTTCCCAAAGAGTATTATATTTCTTTATTTAGAATTAAAAAAGGTATTTTAAAGTCACCTGTGTGTGTAGGGAAGTGTCCTGGAGAGCCCTATCCCTGAGCTTCTTGGCATCTTAAGATTTTACACTAAATTTGCTCTCTACTTTTCTCATTGGAACTGCTGAGAAGTCCCAGAAGGGGCAACAGTAGCTTAGTTTTGTGTCCCAGAATTGTTTTGTAATTACTTTGTGTTGGCACTTGAATAAAGGAGCTAAACATTTCAGCACAGTATGTTGCTTATGCTTTTTACTTATGAATTAAGCGAAACAAAGTTATTCAATATTAGTTACAAAGATGCAATGCAAATTCCACATAATATGTAATCCAACAAAAGCATTATAAAATGTTATTATTCTCAAAACAAATGTGAGAGCAGGCAAATGTCTGTGGGTGGCTTGGTGGGGCTGAGAGTCATGAGCACTTCTGGAAAAACAACTGCAAGTGCATTTCTAACAGATGATGGGTCAACCTCTGCAAGTTTTTAAGCACAGAAGAGTACATTTTTTTTCTTTAGGGGCACACACACTTTAGAAACCTGGCTACCTAAGCAAAGAGGGTGTTCCCAAAGAGGACACCAAATGAACACTCCAGATTCACTTCTCACAGTGACAAGAAAGTTGCTGGTTTTGCTTTGTGCTCCCAACAGAATCACTAAGCTAAGTATGAATGATTCAATAGGGGAAAAAATTAAATGGTATTGGCAAGAAGGACTACGAACGACCTCAATTTTTTTAAAAACAGTGTCACGTCATGCCAAAAGAAGTTAACCCATGTAACCACTGTAATCTAATGTAATGAGGACTAATGTTTTCTCTGGCTGCTAATCAGGACTAGTAAGCATAGCCAATTTACACTATAGGTTACAAACTAAAAAAAAAAATGTGTTTACTAAAACATCCTAAAAATTTTGTCTCCTCTTAACCAAAGAAAGTGTTAATGTTACAAATTAACTCCTTAACCATCTAATTTCATACAATATTATAGCTGGAACAGATCCTAGCAAATAACCTGCCTAACACCCTCAGCTTATGCATGGGAAAATCAAAGACCAGTAAGGTTAAATGATTTGACAAAAGTACACAGATAATTAATGGTAGGACTGAGGTCAAATCCAATGTTGAACAGTAACCTTTGAAGGAATCCATCTTGATTAATTTTCTACACTGCTAAATGAATTGACACAATACATGTTTGATTTGTGAATCAGTCTATTGTTTTGAAACAAAAGAGACCTTTTAATGTTTTAAATTGCCATTTTTTCTATCATATCATTGTTTAATTGAAAAATTGACTACTCTGTTGGTTGAGGAAAGCTGACTTTTCTCTGTATGCCAGCAGAGGTGAGACTCCTTAGCTTTAGTCCCAGTGAAATAGTAACTCAAATAGACAAAAGAAAATGAATAAAGACAGAAGGAGGGCAAGCTCTTCAACATACGGTCTGGGATACTTCCTCCTTTGCACTCTAATATATAACATCTCCTCCTCTATCTCTTGCTCAGAGGGGCTTCTGATGCTGACAAGACTACGGGGGCAGCTAACCAGTTTTCTCATTTTATTTCTTCCCTAGGATCAATCAATAAGTCTTTAACATCACTGCAATATAAAACTAGTGACTCAAAACCCCTTGGGAGTTTGTAATTATGTCTTTATTTGTGTGATCATTTCATTAACATCTATTGATCCCACCAGAAGGGAACTTCCCTGAAGGCAGGGGATGCCTCTTCTCAGTATTATATCTCCATCTCCTAACACAGGAGCCTGGAAAACTCAAATTCCTAATAAATACTATTGAATGGGTATATCACTGTTATCAAAGTGTGGTGCCCAGACCAGCAGTATCAGGATCACCCAGACACACGTTAGCAATATAAACTCTTGGACCCCACTCCAATAGGACCCCACTCCTATCTGATCTGAAACTCTGGAGTTGGAGCCCAGCAATCTGTGTTTTAATCTCCCCCCAGATGATTCGAATATATGTTCACATTTGAGTATCACTGTAATCAATAAAGGAATGTCACTTATCTAGCCACAGGTTTCTGCTTGCTGGCCAGCTATATGTTCCCAGAGCTCTGTTGATTCCTTCTCTGAAAGCACATTTGATCACAAATTATGGGTGGCGACACAGGCCTGGCAGGAAAACAGTGTTCAAAGATGGCAAATTGCTATCTGGATATCGGGAAACAACACATTGATCCAGTTTGTATGTGTTATATTCTATTCAATTATATCCTTTTCTATAAAATCTAATAAATCCTCTCTTTTGAGACAATTAAGTTAATTTCTTATTTCTTGCAACCAAAAGAGGAATTTTTCTATACTGCTTAGAAGAGAGTGATAACCTAGACACCAGGGCTGGTACTCAAACCCCTAGGTCCCAGACACATAGATTTTATCTTCTCAGGAAGGCATGCTTTAGACATAACCAAGGAACAGAGCTGGACTTTAGCTTCCAGATAATCCCACTGAGACAATTTAGAAAGAAAGGCTTGATTTTCCTTAAGTCCTTGGGCTATCATGGTAAATATTCATTCACACCCAAGCTAGAACCTAACATCTTCTCTTGCAGTAAATAAGTCAAGTTCAACTGGAAGATATTGTCATTGGTCTTGATCCCTTTAGCAGGCTCATTAACACCGACTAGGAAGCCTGTTAGCGTAGGAACCTTCTTGCCTCTGCAACTAGATAATGCGCCCACTATGTTCCTGACCACTTGCTGATTAGGGTGTGTTTTCTCCTGGTTATTCAGCAACTGATTTTAATGAATTTTGGTGAATTGTTAAAAGGTGTGTAGTATGTTTCTGGGGATTTCTTCTCCCCACTGCATTGAAAGTTTCAAAATAATTTGGCTTGAGATAGAAAGGTTAACATCCTTGCAAGAGGGTTTAGTAATATATTAATAATAAATGTGTACATTAGAATTAACTTGTCAAATCAAAAACTTTAAAAGAAAATCCACAATGAACATGTATCAAATGTTTCAATTGTGTTTACTGGGGAGAATACTGGCGAAGGAAATAGATTCCACTATTTCTGCGTGGGCTAATAATCTCTGTATGTTCCTTTTTTACTTTCTGCCTCACTCTTCTGGCAGAATCAATCAGGAAGAGAAAATAAATCACGTTTCTTTTGGTTCTATGTTTTACCCCTTTCAGTAATATATTTCATCTTATATGGAACCTGAAAGTCTCTCGAAAAGGATAACATTTGTTTACTTAATGATCATTTCTAAAATTTAACTTTGAATATGCCTAAAATCATTCACACACAAGCAAAGGTATACCAAATCCCAGGTGTCTTAAAGCTAATTGTTTTTTGACAGTTTTAGAAATTCCATTTCATGTTTCGGATTAGGTCAGCATAAAGTCATAGATACTTTGATAATACAGGAGCAAACAAATATATATATAGGCAACAATTTCATGACTTAAGAAAGCAAACACTTGGTGAACTGCTTTCAAACTATGTCAAGAAAAAGAGTGTTCTGTTTGCATTATTGCAAAGTTTTGGATCAAACTTTTGTGCTTGGTCTTCATTGAGAGCAAATCTGCTGATCTGGGCTTTCAAGTGCATCATGTGTTAACTGTGTGATTGTTCACCAGAGAGACTCTTATATACCTGACTGGGCTGGGTCTATACACTCATTCTCATCAGCCCCACAGTGCTTCTGACATTTCACCCTGGGTCTGATATCACAGCAGTTGGTGCTGTAGTATAAACTGAATTTTATCGTTTCAAATAACACAGGACTAAAGTAGTGTGATGTACAAGGAATTTAAAAAGATTGATCAGATAGGGATGATAACAGACTTTTAAATTTTAAGACCAGTGTGAACCATATTACATTCCATTTATTTCTGCACTTTGCTTCCTCCATAAACAGTACTCTTTCAGGTGACAGATTTAAGGAACACCACAATCTAGCAATACATTTGAGGGCTGTGAGCAGCCGCTGCTAATCTGAAGTGGCTGGGGTAAAGCTCCAGGATATAGCAAAGACCTTAACATGAAAAGATGCAAACAGCCATGCCTCAGGTGGCAAGAGCACAGAACGACTGCCAAGCTGGCAAACATCCATAGCAGATACAAAGGTGGGACTGGAAAGCCACATTAAGAAATGTCCATTAAGAACAGGCCACCACAAAAACGTCTCCTTGCTGGTTTACTTTATGTACTCCATATGGGATTATGCACACAACAGAGTGGTCTGGCCTCCAAAATGCATCATCAAAAACATGAAAATCTTAAAGAGAAGTCTAAAATTTACCAAAGGAGTATGAAAGCCTTCTGCCACATAATATGGATGCTACTGGCAAAAGATGAATAATAGACTTTCAGTCAGGAAAGAATCAGAGAAATAAATCTAGCTCAAATTCCTTCTCTTTGGGGTTTCTAGGTAAAGGATATATTTAATCAAAAGCAGAACTTAAAATATGAAAAACATTAGATAATTCTATTATAAACATATAATAACACTTGTGAAACTAAATCTGTACACACTGCTTTGGTCTATTCATTTACAATCTCAACTGCTGAATGACCCATAGACATTATCTATGTTTTGATATAAAGAAAATAACCACTTAGTTTCCCTGTGAGATATATTATTCATCTTCAAAAGAGAAAATCAATAAAGAAAATAATTTATCCTTAGAAATGAACGCACTGAATGAATGACTCTGCATCTTAAATAGTCAGTTATTTTTCTACTTTGCAGAAAAGAATGATCTGACCAATGTAGCCCATGCTATCAAATATAGGCAAATGCACTTTAAGAAACATTCTGTTTGCTTTGGCATTTCTATTTCAACTGAAATATTTTACAGGTTCACTTTAAACTAAATTGGCTCTGAGTAGGAATTTTCTTGACTACATTTTGGGTTTCCAAAGTTATTTAACACAAAACTTGTTGCAAAAGATTGCTTCTTGATTTTGTCAAAGTATAGTGAATCTAATATGGTCTCAGTTTCATCCTGACATAACTATGGTCAAAATATTATCCATTCAATTCCTTCCCAAACTGGTAAGAACAACATTGGATTTCCTTTAATGATCTGCAAAGAAGGACAACAGGACCAAATAGCAACAGGTTAAATTGTCAGTCTGTAAGAACAGGGACCATATTTGCCTTGTGAAATTCCGTAATTCTAGACCCTAGAACACATGTGGAACATAATACAGACCCAGGAAAAAGTACTTTTTATCAATAAATGTTAAAGTAGTGTGCAAAAATACATATGGGATTTTTTCAATGTTTTAGACTCAAATATAGAATGTTATTGGATCTTAGGCAACAATGGACATTTACAGTAACTAAATCAGACAGCTGCTGGTTCTTATATATTTTGCAAGTTTGACGATGGGAGCCTTTTTGAATTGATACCGTTTTTAATTTTAACCTTTGAAAGCCTAAAGAAATAGATTTTTCTAAATGAAAAATAAGACTCATCAGGAATCTGCAGAAATAAGTCTAAAGAAATATTGACAAAATAAAAGTATTCAAACCTCTACCATAAAAATATCGAAACAGCCACTTCAATAAAAAGAAGTGATTTTTATTGGTAAGAAGACAGTTAATCTTTTACATCTAGTCATTTCCACAAGGCAAAATTGGCATATATCTGATTTCAAAGCACAGCTTATAACAAGCACTTAGCACCTAACAGTTTATGAATAGTTTCTCAGAAAATTGACTGAATAAATTATACCTATTTGGAAACAAGAATGATACCTTGTGGGAAAAAAAAAAAATGCTGCAATAATAGCACACACACATCAGGCAGCTGCTCAGTCCATCAACTTTAACTGAGTACCTACTGTGTGTGCCCAGCCTAGAGGTCAGGTCATAAGTTCTGTACTACTGGTGTCTATGATGGTTCATCAATTATAGTGTTTACGCTACAGGGTCAACATTTTTCTGGTACTATCCAAATGAATACTGGCCTCTTTATATGATTTATTTAAGTAAGTAAAAGAGTGTGGCCAATTCAGGATTACCTCACATTTATTTAGCAGCCCTGTTTCTTGCAGCCGTGACCAGATGCTCTGTATTCGTCCAGCATGCTCAGGGTGGGTGGTGGAATTACCACAAATGCACTGGTGTTTCAGCATCAGGGGGTCGTAGGCAATTCCTTAGGACAAAAAAACAGCACAAGATTGAGTAATGATACAAGTTAGATGACAATATGATTACTCCAAAAAAGGCATTCTTCTAAAGTAAATTTACAAGTAGAGAAATAATACATATCTGCAAAGTCCCAGGAGCACATAAAAGCTATTTAGTCCTCTGTATCTGGATATATATGCAAAGAAAAGTTAACTCATGGATTAATCAGTACTCAGATCCTGGCTTAGTAAATCTGTAAAGTGATGAAGATGGTGATATTTTAAGAAACTTCAAATTAAAAAAGAAATACTGTAATTTTACCAGTATCTTAAATCATTATGAAGTATTTTCAGATGGAAAATTCAATTCAATAAAGGTTTAAATTTTACACTGAAGTCACAAAATAAGCTGATTCTTTAAATTGTGACTTTATTTCATGAGTAATTCTAGCCTCACTTTACATCAGGTTTATATCCTTGCAATAAACTGGAAGACTTTCCAACTGCTTGCCTATTCTGCTTAGCAATTCCTTCAAAGTTGTGCAAAGTTGTGCAGAAAGAATGTCTTCTTTGCTTACTGTGCTGTTCTCATAATTTGTGCCAATCTGTAAGCAAAATGGGATATTGCAGATTTTATAATATTGTGGGACATCTGAAGTGTTTCTTTTAAAAAATGAATTGCAATACCTTTAGTAGAGATTACATAGATACTTAACGAATAAAACCTGATTTTAAATTATCATGAGTTAACATATTTCATATTTCAATTAGACTCTATGATGGAAAAGATATCATAAAAACTGATGAAATAAACTATATTAGGGATACATAAAATAGGACTTTTCTTTTTCTTTTTTTCTTTTGGTGAGGAAGATTGCCCCTAAGTTAATATCTGTTGCCAATCTTCCTCCTTTTGCTTGAGGAAGATTATCACTGAGCTAACATCTGTGCCAATCTTCCTCTATTTTGTATGTGGGATGCCACCACAGCATGGCTTGATGAGCGGTGTGTAGGTCTGCATGAGATCTGAACCTGCAAACCCCAGGCTGCTGAAGTGGAGCCCATGAACTTAACCACTACACCACCGGGCTGGCCTACAATAGGACTTTTTAAAGCAACAAATTAGATGATAATTATAATTGGTTAATTTTGAAAAGATTTTCTCCCTTCACCTGATTCCTTGGGGGGAAACATGTTACTTACAAAATTGCCTGACCTAAGAAATTATTTAACCAATCAAATATTCCAATAAAATTACCATCAAAATACATCCTCTAGGGGCATGAAGTGAGGGCAGAAGAATCCATGATAAGAAATTAAAGAGCAATAATAAGTATCTATTCAAGAACAGATAAGTACCAGCAATTTACGTTGTAAAGTAAGTTTAATTAACGTATTTTATTTTCCCTTTGACCTACATTATTGTGTTAGAGGAATGTTACTCAAGAGGGGAAGAACCGCCCCCCCAACCCCAGCCACCAAAGTGGAGAGTGTGAACTTAACCACTACACCACCAGGCTGGCCCCAACATCCATTCTTAAGACTCAAATGCCTTCAAAATCCAATCCTATGCCCCGAATCACATTTTCATCATCACTGCTGATCTCTCTTCTCAGCAGTACACTTGCACACTTGTCTATTCAACTGCCCATCCAAAATCTCCATTTGGCTGTCTAATAAAGTGAGGATGTCTCAGATTTGAGTTCACAATCTTACACCACACAGTGTTCCTTCTTTCAGTAAAGGACATCATGATCTGCCATTGCACATGCAAGAAAGCTTAGTGTCCTCTTGATACTCTCTCTCTAATGAACCAAGAAGTAGTGCCTGTTTTCCCTCCAAAATACATCTTGAATCACTTACTTCTTATCTCCAATGCCAAACCCATACACAATCCAAGGTACTATTATCTCTAATCTAAACCCCTGAGCTAGCCTTGTAACTGGCTACCTGACTTTCACTCTATTCCATTTACCACACAAGGTAGCTACTTTTGCTTAAATCCTTTGTCGACCTCACAGATAAGATTAAAATTTCTCAAGGCCAGCATCAATAGGCCCCTTTCCACTTCTCCAGCTTCATCTCATACACTTTCCTCCCTTGATCTCTAGTTCTCCCATAAAGGCCTACCTTCCATTCCTCAAAAGGATCAAAATCATAGCTGCTTTACAATCTCCATACATGCAGTTCTGTCTCTGCCAAAAAATTCTTCCTTCCTGCTCCTCATTTGGCTAATTCCTCTTCATTCTTCAACGTTGTTTTAATGTCACTTCCTCAACAAAGCATTCCCTGAGATCTTTACTATATATTATATATCTGTATCTATCTATATCTATCTCTCTCTCTATATATATTAGGTCTCTACTATATGTTCTCATAGCATTTCTAGGTCTTCTTCAGAGTGATTACCACAATTATGTAATTGTTGTATAATCTTGTTAATTGCACATTTTCTTCACTATCTGGTAAAATATATGAAAGCACAGACTAGAGTTATATTGTTTATCACTGAACTCTTAGATCTGTAAACGTGCTTGGAATATAGTAGATCCTCGAAAGTATTTTTAATGAATGAATGAAAAACATAAATAAATGAGTGAATGCTAAAACTAGGTCAGATATCTCCATGATAAAGCCTTCCTTGATAAACCTCACTGACAGATCTCCTTTAACTCCTAAAGTTTTTGTAGCCTTACTTCTGCAGTATTTTACCTTTTATTTTATATGTCTTAATCTTCCTACTGGCAAGTGCCTCTAATACAGGCATTTATTTTACTCAGTTTCATATTTTTACATGGCATTTTGCACAAAAAGGAGATAAATAAATATTTGTAAATAAAGTCAAAAGGAAGACATAAAGGACGGCAGAAAGGAAAGCAGGCAGGCATAAAAAGTAACATTCAAAATATAAAGATATATAAGACATGTCTTCACAATTCAGATATATCAAGTATTTATGAGTTCCTGTTACATAAGAGGAACTATTTAACATATTTTCAACCACAGTTTCATACTACATAAAAGATATACTAATGATAACAAGGAAACAAAAAATGTACTATCTCCCTCATTTTGAAAACATATTCTTCAAAAGTAGAGATTCTAATCAAGTTGCTTAACTTTTCACTATTTCATCTCTTGACCTATCTAACTTTACCTCCTTAGTAATTGTTCCTCTTTTAACAATACTTTCTCCATAAACCACTGCCAAAATATATATATATATGTGAAACAGGTTATGGTAGCTGGAAGTTATTGCCAAGTATCTGGAGATTATAATACAAAGTCCAGGAGCTCTTGGAAAGACATTTGAATTTAAGGGGAAATAAATAAAGTCTGGAACCCCAAACCTCCACTTACTCATCTTAATGATGTAGCAATGAGGTGTTAACAGGTAGACTGCAAGGTGAGACTTTAACCTCATCCTTCATTTCCATTCCTTTCCTCTCTCTTTTTTTCTTTTCTTTCTTTTTTTCAAAAACAAAGACTTACAGAGTGAGAAATAAGCCCTGCTCTTCTCTTTGGGATTCATATGGAATTCTACTTTTCTTTGAGCCTTTCTGCCTCACTGGCTGCCATTTGCAACATAAACCAATGGATCAATCTCTCTCTTGATCAATGGGACAAGAGTTAAAATTAGGACTGGGGAGAATACACAAAGGAGTCTTAACATAAAGTCTTTACCTGAATTTAACCCTAGCAGTTTATTTTCTACCAAAAAGAATACTAACTCAAAAAGTTCTGATACCTTTTTTAGATAAGCTTGGACTTAGCACTTCCTCTGGCTCTCAGTTCTATTAATTTTTTTTAATTAATTAATTTATTTAATTTTTATTTTTTTCGGATGTACATCATATGTCGAATTCTGTATATGTTACCTCATGTTCACCACCCGAACACTAATTATAGTGCATCCTCTCACATGTGACCCTAATCACCCCTTTTGCCCTCCTCCCTCCCTCCTTCCCCAATGGTAACCACCAGTCCAATCTCCAATGCTACATGCTTTTTTTTTTTTTGTCGTTTTTATCTTCTACTTATGAGTGAGATCATATGGTATTTGACTTTCTCCCTCTGACTTATCTCACTCAGCATAATACCCTCAAGGTCCATCCATGTTATCACAAATGGCCGGATTTCGTCATTTTTTATGGCTGAGTAGTAGTCCATCATGTATAAATACCACATCTTCTTTATCCATTCATCCCTTGATGGGCACCTAAATTGCTTCCATGTCTTGGCTATTGTGTATAATGCTGCAATGAACATAGGGGTGCAAGTATCTTTATGCCTTTGTGTTTTCAAGTTCTTTGGATTAATACCCAGCAGTGGAATAGCTGGATCATATGGTAGATCTATCCTTAATTTTCTGAGGATACTCCATAGTGCTTTCCATAGTGGCTGCACCAATTTGCACTGCCACCAGCAGTGAACAAGGGTTCCCTTTTCTCCACACCCTCTCCAACATTTGTTGTTTCCTGTCTTGTTAATTATAGCCATTCTGACCGGAGTGAGGTGATACCTCATTGTAGTTTTGATTTGCATTTCCCTGATAGCTAATGATGTTGAGCATCTTTTCATATGCCTGTTGGCCATCTGTATATCTTCTTTGGAGAAATCTCTGTTCAGATCTTTTGCCCATTTTCTAATTGGATTGCTAGTTTTTTTTGTTGTTGAGTTGTATGAGTTCTTTGTATATTTTGGATATTAACCCCTTATCTGATATGTGGTTTGCAAATATCTTCTCCCAATTTTTAGGTTGTCTTTTCGTTTTGTTGATGGTTTCCTTTGCTGTACAGAAGGTTTTCAGTTTGATGTAGTCCCATTTGTTCATTTTTTCTTTTGTTTCCCTTGCCCGGTCAGATATGGGACTTGAAAATATGCTGCTCAGACCAATGTCATAGAGCGTACTCCCTATGTTTTCTTCTAGAAGTCTCATGGTTTTGGGTCTTACATTCAAGTCTTTAATCCATTTTGAGTTGATTTTTCTGTATGGTGTATGTATGTATGTATGTAAGGGAATAGTCTACTTTCATTCTTTTGCACGTGGCTGTCCAGTTTTCCCAACACCATTTATTGAAGAGACTCTCCTTTCTCCATCGTATGCTCTTGGCTCCCTTGTCGAATATTAGCTGTCCATAAACATGTGGGTTTACTTCTGGGCTCTCAATTTTGCTCCATTGATCTGTGTGTCTGTTTTTGTGCCAGTACCATGCTGTTTTGGTTACTATGGCTTTGTAGTATAATTTGAAATCGGGGAGTGTGATACAAATAAATAAAATCAGAAATGAAAGAGGAGAGATTACAACGGACACCTCAGAAATACAAAAGATAATAAGAGAATACTATGAAAAGCTATATGCCAACAAATTGGATAGTCTAGAAGAAATGGATAAATTCTTAGAAACATATAACCTTCCAAAACTGGACCAAGAACATGTAGAAAATTTGAATAGATCGATCACCAGAAAGGAGATGGAAACAGCAATCAAAAACCTCCCAAAAAATAAAAGTCCAGGACCAGATGGCTTCCCTGGTGAATTCTACTAAACATTCAAAGAAGACTTAATACCTATCCTTCTCAAACTCATCCGAAAAATTGAAGAGGAGGGGAGGCTTCCTAACTCCTTCTATGAAGCAAACAGTATCCTGATACCAAAACCAGACAAGGACAACATAAAAAAAGAAAATTACAGGCCAATATCACTGATGAACATCAATGCAAAAATCGTCAACAAAATACTAGCAAATCGAATACAACAGTACATTAAAAAGATATACATCATGATCAAGTGGGTTTCATTCCGGGGATGCAGGGATGGTTCAACATGCGCAAATCTATCAACGTGATACACCACATTAACAAGATGAGGAACAAAAATCACATGATCAGCTCAATAGATGCAGAGAAAGCATTTGACAAGATACAGCATCTATTTATGATAAAAACTCTAAATAAAATGGGTATAGAAGGAAAATACCTCAACATAATAAAGGCCATATATGACAAACCCACAGCAAATATCATTCCAAATGAGAAAAACTGAAAGCTATCCCTCTAAGAACAGGAACCAGACAAGGATTCCCACTGTCACCTCTCTTATTTAACATAGTATTGGAAGTCCTAGCCAGAGCAATCAGGCAAGAAAAAGAAATAGAAGGGATCCACATTGGAAAAGAAGAAGTGAAACTGTCACTCTTTGCAGACTACATGATTTTATATCTAGAAAACCCTAAAGAGTCCACTAAAAATCTTTTAGAAATAATAAAGGAATACAGTCAAGTTGCGGGATACAAAATCAATGTACAAAAATCGGTTGCGTTTCTATACACTAACAATGAAGCAGCAGAAAGAGAAATTAAGAATACAATCCCATTTACAATTGCAACAAAAAGAATAAAATACCTAGGAATAAACTTAACCAAAGAGGTGAAAGATCTGTACACCAAAAACTATAAAACATTGTTGAAATAAATCGAAGAAGACACAAAGAAATGGAAAGATATTCCGTGCTCTTGGATTGGAAGAATTAACATTGTTAAAATGTCCATACTTCCTAAAGCAATCTATAGATTCAACGCAATCCCTATCAAAGTTCCAACAACATTTTTTACAGAAATAGAGAAAAGAATCCTAAAATTTATATGGAACAACAAAACACCCCAGATAGCCAAAGGATTCCTGAGAAAAAAGAACAAAGCTGGAGGTATCTCAGTTCTATTAAAAGAGATAAGGACTTGAAGCACTCAGTGTAGTGTACTATCTTTCCATTTTCTTAATCATTACATGTAGTTAAGTCATTATTTAGCCATGGAATCCATTTATGTCTTCAGGTTTATACCTAGTCTCATATGACACTGTTGGGCTGAATCCACCTTGTTCTATTAGGAAAGTTGAATCTTGAGATCTAAAACTCCTGATCCTGATTCCTAGTTCTCAACGTTCAACTTCGTATTGCTTTTCTGGTAAATGCCTGAGGTTTCATACCTTCCCAAGGTATTTGGTCAACAACGCTTACTAAACACCATGTAGGGCCAGGACTGAACTAAGGACTATAGTACAATACAAGAACATGGAACATGATCTCTCTCCTGAAAGATGCAGATTCAGGAAACAGTCATTGAATGCTCATTATGATCTAGGTACCAGCAACTTCATTTTATTATATTTAATTTATTATCTAGTAGTAAAGGTGAGGCATATACAAACATAGTTATAGGACGTGCATTTAAAAAACTCTGTATGGTAAAGGAAGGAAAAAATTATGGGGCTAGGAGGTCAAAGACAATCTCTTAAAAATAAAAAAATATTTTACAAAAATTGATCTGAAATGGGTGGAATTACTGAAATGGATAGAAGGGGCTATTTTGAAGCAAGGATCAGATCCAATAACCTCCAGATCATACCCACAACATCACTGTTACACTTTCTAGCCATAATTCTAATCAATCCATTGAGGCTATCTTGCCTTATTTTTTCTTTCTACTATACTCTTTACATTCTAACACCTGTAATATTTGTTACAGTATCTTTTAACAGGAACACTTAAATCAAAGTACCAGATAGCAAAATTTTTAATTATGTGTGAAACTTGATTTGTCCAGTGAGCAAAGGAAATATCCAAAAATGATTGTTTAAAATTTGCTTAATTGTGCCTCTGAGTAAATAAGAAGTATTTTCTAAGACTTATAGTTTTTTTCTTTTCCATGTAAATCATCTTATCAGACTATCAGACAGCTAAAAAGGAAGTGAGTGGAAGAAATTCCACTTTTGGCCTTCCAACTGACACTATATGAAAGTCTGTTAGAACCTAGGAATTGGATTAAGTGTTGCAATTCAACTAGACAGCCAAGGAGGAGATTGTACCAACATGTAAGTTGGCAAAAAGTGAAGTCAAACACAATTCACTAGACATTTCCTGGCAAAATATCTGGAAAGATTTCTCTACATTCAAGAATAAGTGAGCAGGAAAAGAAAAAAACAGAGTCTATGAGAATATGCCACAGAAAGTGTAAAGGAAACATCATTCCTACTACTTAGCTCAATGAACATGATTTACTTAGGAACCAAAACAAGATTTTAGAAAACTTTTTGGCATCTTCAAATGTCAAAAGACATTGGTCCTACAAAATAGGAGTCAAAAGCTAAAAGGAGACATCAAGCTAAATTAATGAGTAAAAAGAAAGATGGATAAGATAAGGACTACAAGAAAACTAAACTAATAATAGCAAAATTAAGATCTATATTGGAGGCAACAAAAAAAAGAATTTACATTTCAAAAAACCAGATCAGTGCTATTGAATTCAAGCTTAGAGATGTACACAATGAGAGGAAAATAGGGAGACAATGGAGAGCTCAACACAAAATTGTGATTGCTCTTGAGGAAGAAATCAGATTAACTGAGTAATAGGAATAATTGAAGAATTTTTTTATAAGTAGAAAGAGACACATGCATGAGTATGCAACTACAAATGCTCAACATAAAGATGATTTGTTTTTTTAAATTAACAGGATAAAGAAAATATACTATGAGACTCCAACAAAGAATGAACAGGCTGCCCACAAAGAAACACACAGAAGGATGGCCTCAGAATTCTCTTTAATGCTAAACTCAGCCTTCTCCTCTTCAATGCCAATGCTTGAGCATTTGACTATATTTCCAGACTTTTCCGACAAAAAATGTGTGCATTAAGTCATCTGTGTCCAAGTATGTATGAAGGTAATAGGATGACATTCTTAGGCATAGGAAAGCCAAAAGTACTTAAAAATTTAAAAAAAATATATATTTTACACATATACATATACATATATACACATATACATATACATATATATGTATAACTAATAAATACTTATAAATATATATGCTATATGTTATATGTTAATAAATATGATATATGTGATCAAGTTCAGTTAATCTCCTAAATAAATAAGATAGCTATTTTTATCATCTTCAGTGAGAATTAGATGAGAAAATTTTGGATGAGTTTTTCAGGAGAAATTTCAAGCAGATATACCTGAGAACAGTAATTTCAAAATTGATTATCTACCCAAAGGAAATTAATATCTCCATTCTGATACAAGGTAGTGACAAAACTTACTCTGGGAGGTCTTAAAACACACACATACACACATATACGTACACACATAAACAATTACACACATACATACACTTATAGATAGACACACACATGAACACAGACATGCATAATGCTTTTCTGTACTCTGTTAAAGAGAGGCACATAGGAAGAGGAAAGAAATACTGAAAACAAATAAATATATATTTATTTATAGTTACCTCTAAGTGATAGAATCATGAGTGATTCTCCTGTACAGTTGTTTAGATTTACCAAATTGCCTTCAATGAACAAGTATCATTTTTTTGTAATTAATAAAAATATAAATTTTACCCCCAAATTTCACTTAACATACGAATGACCTTTTTTGGTATAATTTTATGGAATTCATGTCTTTTTACTCATTTCATTTATTTGTCCATTTGTTTGTTAATTCATTTATTTATTATACAGTAAACATATATACTGAGTACCTTCAATGTGCCAGCCATGAACCTAAGTGCTAGGGTTAGAGGAAACAGAAAAACAGTTTCTTACTCATGGAGAGTACATTGAAACACAATCCCCAAAATAAGTAAATAATTACAATTTTTGAGGGAAAAATACAGTTTGTTAGGCGAGACCATAATAGATTTTATTTGGATTTAGCTGGCCAAGCAAGGTTTCCTGAAGGAAAATATAATATAAACTAAAACTTCAAGGATTTACTTGAGTTAGTTTGACTTGGGAAAATATCTTTCATTAAAAAACAGAAAAAAAGGCCAGTGTTGCTCTTCTCATACTGAAACATTCAAATGTATTTCACTTTCCATCATAATGTTCCACCTACTAAACATCAATTTACAAACTCTTGTTACCAAGTTATTTTTAATGGCTCTCACAAATGTTGGTTTAGTTTGAGCATGATGATTCTATTTTACATTAGTCTCTGACTAAAAAGATAATGTTACAAAAAAAGAATTTACTCAAAGATTATGTAAACTAACATAGCGTTGGGAGAAAGAAGACCCTACTGGGTGATAGGGAAGATAAAATCAACCAAACTTATTTGCCATTAAATTCTTATTTCAATAAATCCCTTTTGGTATAAACTAGAACAATTATATCATCTACTGTCAATGCCCTGTTGTGAGCCATGGCCAATCCTCATCTCTCTTAGGAATGGCTGAGTAGAAGAGATGACTATGGCACAGAAAATAAAATACATTGCCCTTTCTTTAGTCATCAGAACTCATATAAACACCATACTTTGGCTTTAAATAGGATGAGAAAAGCACCTCTTAAATGGAATATTATTGCAAAAATTGAATATTATTACTCATATTCCAATATAATATAAAATCCATTTGAATATGTGGCAACCTGCTTTACAACACATATTCTTCATTATTACTACAGCAGGTGCACAATCATATGCTCTTCTTGTCCATCCTAGAAATAGCTTCATCCAGGCTCTCCATAGGGCCAGCAGGTGGTGGCTCCTTCTTAGTCTCTGTTTCTTCATCCATTTAAGTCCTCACGGGAAGTGGACTCGAGACTTCATCTTTCAACAACTGTCTAAACGTAGACAACATTCTCCTCTTGGAACATTGTTTTATTCTGTACAAAAAGTGGGTGGTGTGGCTACTCCAGTTGGCTGCTGAGGATCCACATGGAGGGTAAAGATTTGAGTGGTGTGCCTTGAAAATTACGTAAGTTTAGTATTAAATAACTTTTTAGTTGTGCCAAAAAGTGTAGCTCTTACAGAATGGATTTAAGCAAATCGTCTACATTAACATTGTATTTGGTCTCTCTTCCTTACTTTTTAGTGGAACAAACTATTGAGTGTGTGAGATTGCATGACTTTCTTTTGAAAACACTTAAATATTCCCAAAGAAAATATTTGAATCTCACTTTTAATTTTTTAAATGTATCTACAACGAATAGATGTTAAAAAGTCAAAAGAAAGGAGTGTAATATTTAAAAATAATTGTTTTCAAACATAGTACAAATGAAAGCCTTCAGAGTTCACCTCTAAAATCAAGACCATTAGAAATACTAAAATGAATTTGGAGATCA
Organism: Equus quagga; assembly: GCF_021613505.1. Lineage (NCBI taxonomy): Eukaryota > Metazoa > Chordata > Mammalia > Perissodactyla > Equidae > Equus > Equus quagga. The sequence goes on along the minus strand of NC_060274.1, from coordinate 75,788,353 downwards.
AGTGGATTAGAAGAGTATGCAGGCTACAGGGGAAATTTAAGTTTGGATTAAAGCCAGAACAATATGTGGAGGAGCAACGTGAAGAAGGTGCATGTCACTTTCCTTGGATTTGGAAAAGCACTAAATGAAAGCCACCAGCCAAAACATATTTTTAATCCCAATGACAGCAGAGGGGCAATTAGCAGATACATAAATTACATTTTGCATGATTTTTCTAAAACTTTATTGAGCCTTTTAATTTTAAGAATTTAAGTGTTAGGATGCAACATTTTTAAGGTCAAATAAGACAATAAGAAGGTTTTTCTCTACAGAAATATATAACCTTCTAATCACTTAGTCATTCTTTAACCAGAACACTAATTCCAAAGTAACCTGCACTTTCAGTGTTTTCAAATTTGAACTAGCAAATTCATAAATGTTTATGATTATATGTACATACATATTACACAAATTAATATTTGTGATTCAACTAAAATTTATTGAATGTCTATTAAGAACAAAATCCTATGTTTTTCAAAATACAGGTTTATATAATCTCTCCTAATTGTGTTTACAATATAAACTCTGAAAAATTTCAGACATTATGGTCGTCTGAAATGACCCAGTCTTTAATTTGAATGACTAGGTTATGTTTAAGTCATGCTTATGTTATTAGGTTTGCAGCCCACCCTTTCACCTGGATTCTGCTAAAGCCTACAAACCCTTTTCATTTGGCAATACTGTTTTCTCAAAGTTGTAGGATATTTCTAATACTCAGAGATTGTGCCTCATTTATATTGAATTAGCATATAAAACTAGAGGAAACCAAATCATGTCAGGAAAGGGCCACTCCTCTTAACCAAGAGGATTACAATAGACAGCAGCACACATAGGAATAGCACCATCAAACTTTATAATTGAGCTCACTTTTAAATTAAGGACATGATTTTGAGTGAATGGAATTGGCATAATGATAAGATGGTTGCTACTCCTTGTTCTCTGAAAGCTATGGCCAAACAAAAAAAACTTTCAGGAAAAAGAATTGAGATTTAAGAATTGTAATTCTTTAAGGATTGTAAGTCTACTGCTATGACTACTTACAAAAAGTGTTCCTCTACACCATGTATCTGGCTTTGAGCAAAAGCCCTAAAGACCAGGGATAGAACTAGGCATGACCGATCCAAGAGGCTTCCGCTGACACTGGGCTGCAGTCTTGGGTCATCTGGGATATGGGGTCATGTCTGCTATGCTCCAAGAAAGAGAGGCATCAGAGGCAGTGACTAATGTGGTGAAAGAAATATATCCAAATATACCCAGTTGTAGCTCCTAGTATGAAATGTTGGCTTGTAGTATAACATATTATAAAAAGTAGCTCCTATGAACGCTTATTAAAGTTATCTGTCACAGTTAAATAACTTGGCCATTTCATCCATTGATTTTTAAATAAAAGATGATATCAAGGCTTAGGAATGTGATTTCAGAAAAAGTATTTTAACTTTTCCAAGCACAAAGGGTTGCATGAGGTCAGAGAAGCCACAAAAACAAACTCTGAATCCTGAAAATTGATTCAAAAATAAATCAGATAACCTGTGAGAGCCTTTGGAGGAAGGTACATATGAATTCTCTCCTTGCTACACCCAAGTATGAGTCCCTTAGGAGTATAATATCTTTCATTTGGTCAGCCACAGATTGAGAGCAGGGGAAAAGAAAGGGGCCCAGCAGACAGAAGGGAACATTTATCCACATGGGTATTTATGGTACGTGGGTATTTATGGCACAGTTCCTTTGTAAAGGGAATAGCACCTCTTTTTGTGTGTGTGTTCCAGACTTGACCTTCTTCTGGCCTTGGAATTATCTGGTTTGTTTTCCTCTGGAGCCAAGCTCTGAAATATCAAACACAGCTGTAGGCAAAGGAAGAGGTTGGTCAAATAGCCCACCCAGAGGCGCCATAACAAATGGAAACAGAACTAACGTATGTAGAATTAAGCAAGGGTTGCCTTGGCACCATTGTCTCCCATGAGTCATTTGTACGGGAAGTCAGAAGAAAACAGTGAAACAAACAAAACAACAAGAAAAACAAACAGGGAGAGACACTCTTTAGAGTTAAATGAAGTCAAGCATCAAAAATTTCCTAGTGACCAGGACTACTAGAAAGAGGAGATTGAGGAATACTGCTAAAGAATGTTGTAGAGATTTTTGTTTCCAAAAGGGACCCATGCACCTGTTGATGTGTTTTCCAGGCCCGTGAATGATAACAATTTATGAGGCTATTAATACTAAACCCAAGATTTATCAGATGTGCTGTTTGTCTTGTGACCAATATAATCTCATAAAATTTGGGTTGCCTTGGGTTAAAATAGAGCGTTCAGCTATTGGAGCTATTCAGACCATTTAAATCGCTTAATCCTACAAGAACGGTGCATTTAGTCAGCCTATTAGGGAGAGTCTTTAGGGATTCCTACCAGTTGCAGAGCCAGGCTGAAGGGGGCAGTCCATTGCTGGGTGAGGTAAAACGGAGGCAGCAGGAGAGGAATGAGTCTTGGAGCCAAGATGATGTTTCTCTAATCCATCCATACCAACCACAGCCAACTGAGCTTGGTGCACCGAAAGCGCACATGTGTGCTGGGGCTCCAGGAAGGGCTGTTGCCAAGAAAAGAGCACAGTAGAAAGAAACATGAGACAAGCATTGAGGGAGACACTGAGAGCGACATGTCAACAAATTAAGTTCATCAGGTCAGAGACATAATAAACGGTGTGAAGGAAAAAGAAAAAAAATACAGCAAAGGAGAGAAAAAACAAGATCCAGTCAATAAATCCATTCAACAGATGTTTTCACACTGACTGCCAGGGCCTGTCTGCCTGGCTAAGGAGGAGGTGATGGCAGGAGGCCTGTCAGTTTGAACTGACTGAAAGAAACAGACCTTTAACCTCAAGAGGAACATCGACTTAGACTCATTTTCTATCTTGATACCAATGTTTTGAATACAGCCCCAGAACCGTTACAACACAAAGTGGGAGAACAATTCAACTGCTTTCAAACTGCCAATGAGGCTCAATTCTGAAAATTCTATCTTGAATTTATTTCAATAATATTAGTAACAAAATTTATGGGAGCCTAAAAATTACCAACTAAATGGCTATATTTTGATATCTTTCAGACTTCATATAATGGTATGGAACAACGAATTTTTCCTAAATTGTATGGTATAATCCCAATACCATAAAAATTTTAAGTTTCTTTATAGAGTATTAAATATAATCTCAGTGATTTAACAACATTATCATTCATTATACTTCTCAAGTTATCAAATCAAACAGCCAGAGTTTGGAAGCTCCTGGAAGATTCACTTAGTCATTTCTCTGTCTCCGACCACAATCTCTCAAACACAGATAGGCAGCTAATTTAGCTATCGATATTACACAGTGAATATTTCCTCTCTCTTCAACATCAGGGAATTCATAACCTTTGTACTTCTTTTTATGTTTCTTTCCTTTTCCATGTTCTCAACAAACATGGTTAATGCTGCATATAAACATACGAGCTATCATTATGAATATATATTCAGTTACAGACCATAGGCACAATTTCCCAATCTAGAAAAAAATTAAGAATTATTTAAAATTAATTTTAAAATAAGTTATAATTAATGTGTGTTGTTACTTCCGTTTTGCTCTGCAGAATAATCGAACCATCAATCAGTTGGGAGGCATCTTCACATAGTCAGGCTTTGAGCATTTGCTTTGATGATTAGGACAGCTTGGTCAGGATCTAGTTCTAGTTATAACAGTTTTAACACTTCTGCAAGAGTCTACTCTCTTGATTTCTTGAGTGTCTCCATGTTTAATGCCCTGAGGTTACAGCAGTGAGGCTGACATGGTCTCTCCTCTCATGGAACTTACAATCAGAGGGAATGCAAATGTAAACTATGACTTTGGGAATTTTCTATGGGAAAAAGGAGTTTTTCTGCATATGATCTAAAACACACTGGTAAATATATACCTGAATGTTTGTAATATCCATCCCTTCTCTCTCTACCTACTGTAGTCTCCTCTTTAACCCTCATATAAACTAATGCAAAAGGCCCTTGATTGATTGCCCCCTTCTAAGACCAATCCATCCTATCCCTTCCTGCAAGAATTCTCTTCCTAAAGCCCCAATGTAAGCAGAAAGTTGACACAAAAGTCTCTGCAGGTAAACTGAAGTTTGAAGAACCTCCCCAGCTTGTCATTTGGGCTCCTCTTGACCTAAGGTCAACCTGTATTTTCAATGTTAGATCCTCTATTCCTTTTCCAGGTTCTAGCTGAAATCCTATCTACTATATAACAAATATCCCCAGGGCTGCATTATGACTTTTCTTTTTTATTTGAGGAATATTAGCCCTGAGATAACTGCTGCCAATCCTCCTCTTTTCGCTGAGGAAGACTGGCCCTGAGCTAACCTCGGTGCCCATCTTCCTCTACTTTATAAGTGGGATGCCTACCACCACATGGCGTGCCAAGCGGTGCCATCTCCGTACCCGGGATCCGAACCAGCGAACCCTGGGCCGCCGAAGTGGCAAGTGCGCACTTAACCGCTGTGCCACCGGGTAGGTCCTGCATTATGACTTTAATGGGAGCTGGGCACTTCTGCCTTTTTGGGCCCCTTCCTCCATAAAAATAATATTAAAAATTAAAGTTTATGCTTACATTGGCATACATTGCATTCATTATTATAATTCATTTTTTCTTCTGATTAAAATATTGAAATTTAAAACATTTTGTGGGCCCCTTAAGGTCTCATGGGTTTTGGGCACAGTGTCTACTGTGTCTAATGGATATGTTGGCCCTGATCTTTCATGCTTCCACCATCTTTTCTATATCATCCCCTCTAGGTGGGTCTATGAAGCTTCATACTCAGCATTCATATACATCTTCTAAGATCCATTTAAAATTTTATATAGAAACTTTTTAAGTTCCCACATTAAATGTGCTTTCCATTTCCATTACATTCCCACCACATTTTGTTTTTCTCTCTCCTTTTTCTGCCATCATCTTTTATATATTAGAGTTATTGCATGCAATACCTACATATTGAGCTCATACTCTGTGCCACACACTTTGCTGGCATGTTGAGCCTTTTTTATTTTTATTGTCTAGTGAGGAGACAGATACTAAATATTTCTAAATATAATGGAATTATAAATATAATGAGTGTTGTACAGGAAAAATGCAGAGTGCCATGAAAAAGCGTAAAGAAGAATCTGATGTAAAAGTTGAGGGAACTTCCATCTAAGAAAGTCATGTTCAATTTGAAAAGTGAAGGATACACTGAATTAGCCACGGGAAGAGTGGGGGAACCTCCAGATACCTTGTGTGGTGTGTGTAAAATTATTTTTGTATGTATCATATCAAAAGCTTTTTGAACCAGGGACTGGATTTAACTCATCTGTGAACTTATTTTATGCTGAATTTTATATTTTTCTTATGCTTTCTCAAAGCTAAATAATTATTTGTGCATTAAGAATATGTAACAGATATTTGGAAGTTAAATGTCATTTTTTTTTCTAATAACATAACCACGTTTTCGATGACTGAGGTTACTAAACGTTTTATCTCTGAATGAATACTCAATACTATAAGAGTTCCATGTAAATAACACCATCACCTTACTTCTTTTTTAATAAAGTATATTTATTGCTTTACTTGGGCTTCACTGGAACCCTTTGAGATAATGGAATAACCGTTTGCCAACTCATAAGCATGATACAAATGTTACATCTTAATACAGAACTTCACAAGCAGGCAACCAAAATCCTACTTATACAATCACTACCATCAGGAATTTGGCAATATAGGTAAGAGACAAGTAACTACTTGTTCAATAATAATTATGTATTTCTCTCATATAAGTGTCCATCCAATATGTATTGTGCATGCAGAAGGAAACAGATCCCACATGGGGCTGTATAGATAGGAAAGTGAATCAAGCATAGGTTGATACCCAAAATTCAAGCACTTTATCCCTGGTTAGTAAGTTCCATGAAGATACAAGCTTTGCCTATTGGCTCATATTCTCATGCAGTGTTTCACAAATAGTAGGTGTTAATAAATATTAGGTTGAATAACTAAATGAATAGAAAGGTGATACATAGTCATCCTAAGATCTCACTGTAAGGATAAAACAAGAAAGATTATTATAAGCAATCACAACATAAAAGAACCAAGGAATGATTAGTGAAAAATACAAGAAGATAGAGCCCAGACAAAACAATTATCAAAGGACAATAGTCTGAAATTATTTAGTGCTGGAGCCAAGAAATAATGAGGGAAATGAGCGATCTGAGGATTATTTTTCCTTTGTGATTTTATGTGCTTTCCAAACTTTCTGCATATCACCTATATTAAACCTTAATTAAGAAAAATGGTGAATGTTATTTAAAATAAACAGTTGAACCTTTCAAACACTTCATTAGATTCAAAAATCACTGGGCCTAAGAGCAGCCATGGGTCAAATATTTTTGAATCTTCTGCCAAAAAAGGACTACAGAAGAGAGAAACGTTTATTCGCTTTCAAAAGAATTGACTACAATTATATCCTTTTACAAATGAAGTATAGCTTTTAATGTTCTTGATGATCTAGTAAGCCACACATTAACATGGTGCATATTAGTCACCAAAGTATCACAAAATGGTAGGCCACTTTCATTTCAGATGGATATTACTCTTCACCAATCAAAAGCTTCCTTCTTGAAGTTGAAAATTGAGATATTTTTGTGTTGTAGCTGGAAACGATTGAAATGCTTCATTAAATCTTTTATTTTCTATTAACAATTTTAATGAAAGATCAGTTTGTCCATGGTTCTTTTCTGTACTTCTAAGTAAGTCATAAAGTACGTTCCCCTCTTGCATTGTCAGAAAAATAAAATGGCAAACAGTTCAGAACCTAGCGTTATTAAAAATTAAATGGATACCCAAATTGACCTTTCATCTGTTGAGCCCCATTGGAAAATGTGTGATGCCCATTCAGTGAATAATAAACATGCCCTCCCCTTGAAAAAGTATTTTTGATTAAAATATCTTTTAAATATACTATATTGAGTCTGTTTCTTACGCACACATTAGTCTTTCTTTTTTCAGGTGACTTGATTGGGGACTTTCTCTCAGGGAAATTCTCTCAGGTTAGTCAGATGTGTAAGAATCTTTTCTTATATGAAGTGGTCTAAGGCCGCTGTGCCTGAATATCATCTGTCCTCTTGCACTGATAAAAGCTGCAAATTACTTTCACAGAAGAGTTACTATGCACCTATTTTATAAATTCTTCAATGATGTAAGTAAGACATTAATGTCATTGAGGCCTGGGCCTTTCTAAGTTGTGGAGAATAGACATTGCCATCTATTTGGAAAGTGAGTAGGCTTGAAGTTCTCTGTATGACAAACACAACGTTCTCGCTTAGAGTAATGAATCTATTTAGGGTTAGCTTGCTAATGGAGATTTTGTGGTGATAAAGTCCCTGGGCTGAGGAGACTTCAAGGACCTATTCTTTTGTAATAGCAGTGATTTTTTTTTGGTTTGGTTTGGTTTTCTTTTGCTTTCTTGTTGCCACTGCTCAGGGACCTATTTTATGGCTTCTGGGTTTGTTCTGGATGTTACATTTGCTTCCAGACATGTGGGTGGTTACTCATTGTGTGCTATAATCAATATCATCATGCAACTTCAGCAAGAGCAAATAGAGAAATAAAAACTGACAGGGTTTTATCTTTGAAATAATCAGCATCATTTGAACTAGTTTAATAAAAGATATGACCTAAAAGTAAAAGAAAAAAAGATCCTGGGAAAATAATTAGAAAAAAATATTAAAATTCTATTTCTAAAGCCATTTCTTTAAAGAATACACGTTCCTCCTTGTTTGACGTTATGAGAAAATTGAATTTCTTTCTAGCTCACAGTGTTTTGAATTTCAGAAGTCTTGCTTTTACAGAAAATTAGAATCATAAATATCCCTGGAGGTTATCTTGCAAGATGCCAAGGGCTAGTGGGAATTTACACGTTCTAAAGTCTTTGTGTTATTCAGGATGGGTGTGGAAATATTGGTTAATTTTAGACTTCTTGAAGCTAAACATGCGTGTTAATAACTTAAAAGCAGCTATTAAATAATTAGAAATAATGTGCATAACTTTAAAGTGGACAAAAAATTTTGAAAAAAAGCAAAATCAAGAAGCAATTAATCTAAAAATAAATGGAGAAAAGAATGAAGCATTGAAAAAACTGAACCAATATAATTCACAAAATAAGATGTTAGAAACAAATCCCTGTATGTCACTAAATACAGTTGATGTGAATGTACTCAATTTACCAGTTAAAAGATGGAGACAGTCAAACTGAATTTTAAAAATAGAAAGGCTATATTCTTAGGCAGAGCAAGATTGAATAAAAAGGTTCTCTGAAGACATATAAGGAAAATACTAACCAAAAAAAAAAAAGAAGAAGAAGTAAAAGCCTTGTGCAGCCATGTTCAAAACAGACAAAATAGACTTTAGGGGGAAAATATTAGCGACCGTAAGGGCACATATAAAATAATACAAAAGTTTAACTAAAAATATTAGCGACCATATAAGAGCACACGTAAAATAATACAAAAGTTTAACTGACAACAACAAAAAATGTATACCACATAAATTGGCAGAAGTATAAAGAGAAATTGAAAAAATCCAATCATGGAAGGAGGTTATAACAAATTACAACAAAATGATTGAGGTTACAGATGATTTAAATAACAACAGTTCACTGGCTTGGAGATATATTGAATTTTGTAGCCAATGAACATATATCCTTTTAAGCACAAACGTAACAATTACAAAATTGATCAATACAACAAAGCAAGTGTAAATAAACTGTAAAGAGTTAATATTACAATAGAATATTATTCAGCCTTAAACAGGAAGACAATTCTGACATGTGTTACATGGATAAACCTTGAAGACATTATGCTAAGTGAAATAAGCCAGTCACAAAGGACAAATACCATGTGATTCCACTTATATGACACATCTAGAGTAACTCAATTTATAGGGACAGAAAGTAGGATGTGGTTGGAAGGCAGGGAAATGGAGAGTTATTGTTCAATGGGCACAGAGTTTTAATCTGGGAAGATGAAAAAGTTCTGGGAATGGATGGTGGTGGTGGTTGCACAACAATGTGAATGTACTTAATGCCACTGAACTGTACACTTAAAAATGGTTAAAATGGTAAATTTTTTGTTGTATGTATTTTACTGAAGAAAAGAGGAATTACCATCATACAGATCATGTACACTGACCACATTACAGTCAGAGATGTAAAGTAAGTAGATGAAAAGTTACACTGTATTCTTGATAGAAAGAATCAATATCATAAAGATAATAGCTCTTCCCAAATTAATCTATAATTTCTGAAATGATTCAGCTGATTCTAAATTTTTTACAGGAAAGCAAAGGCAGAGAACAGCTAAGTGAACTCTGAAAATAAAGAATAAGCAGGGGAGATAGGCCTAACTAGATATCTATACAAACTAAAAGCAAAATTATTGAAGACAATACAGCATTAGCACAAGAATAGATTAATACAACAGAACAGAGAGCCCAGAAGCAGAGCCATGAGTATATGGAAACTCGATATGTAACAGAGATGACCTACAGAGTAGCAGGTAAACAAGGAATGTCAATAAATGATGCAGGGAAAACCAGTTATCCATTAGGAGAACAATAAATTTAGATACCTACCCAATAATACAAGCACAAAGCAATGGAAAGTGGATTAAAAATTGAAAGGTAAAATGTACTATTTAAAAAATCTTAGGAAAAAATGTGGAGAATGTCATTCTAAACTTGGGGAAGGAAATGAATTCAAATATTCCTATTCATCATAAGCCAGAAAAATATGAGCCAGAAATTGGGAATAAATATTTGCAAAACATAGCATAAAGCAATGTTTAATGTCTACATTACATACATAACTCCTAAAAATAAATAGGAACAGAAAAATGAACATAAAATATAAGTAGGAAATTCCCAGATAATGAAATATTTCAATAAGCCAACAAATATATGAATGCAAACAATCTCACTGGTAATCAAGAAAATGCAAATCAAAACCAACATGGGATAGCATTTTATACTCATCAGATTGATCAAAAATTTAAAAGTCTGATAATATCAAGCATCAGTGAAAATACAGAGCAAGCGAAACCTTTGTTATAACCACTTTAAAGAACAATCCACTAATATTTAGTAAAAGTGAAGATGGACAGTAAAGCTACAGTAAAAATGGTGAATGAAAAAAATCAAGCATGTACATGAAGACAATTATTTAACTTTAAAAATATGCAAGTGAATATTATATATTGTTTATGTACCTATATGAATGTAATAAAAATATAAAGAAATGTATAGGAAAAATAAAAAGCAAATTCAGAAGCAAAGGAATGGGAGGGGGATAAAATAGGAAAGAGATATACAGGAAACTTCAACTGTATATATTACATTTTATTTCTTAAGCTGGACATTATGAATGCTCATTTTTATAATCTTTATTATTTTCTCTGTAAACAAATACATTTAAAGTAAATTTTAAATGTTTATTAAACTGGCACATATAAAAACCAATTTTATTATGCAAAATGGTTTTATTGAAAAGACTAAGTTTTTGTAGAGAGGAAACGACTCATTGGAAAATATAAAAAGAATGAGTGAGAGATAAAAAGAACTAAAGAAAAAGTAAGAGTAGATGAGAAAAGAAATAAATATAAGTATGAAATTTTTTTTACTAAGTTCAAGTACGCTAATTTACTTTTAGGTCATATATTCATAAGATATCCATCAATTTGTACCAACTTTCACTAAGAGATAAATGAATACAATAACATGCACAATTAAGTATATTTTGGCTTTAGAATTTCAACGTATTATCATTAAATTCATCTCAGTGAGAAAACAAGGATACTGAAGGGACTGAGAGATTGGTTCAGAAGAAGGTAAACTGGGAACTTAAAATGAGGATTTGGAATAGAAGAAAACACAAATTTAAATGTGCAAACCTTAAGAAAATATCTAAAGAAACATAAAGACATTTAACAACAATTATTTCTAAATACTGATAATATGATTGATTGCTATTTTCTTATTTTTGGCTGACCTGTATTTTCCAAATTGTCTGATAAGCATACATTTCAATTTATTCTAAAAGTTATTTTGAAATGTTATACTTACTGTAATATCAATATTTTAAGTGGTTAAATATGCTAAGGTGGTGTGTGTGTATTTATAACAAACAAGAAAAGATATTAATTCAGACTTGGACAAAAAGACACTACTAGATATACAAGCTACCTGCGAACAGATACTCCAACTGGATTGTTACACGCCCAGTCCCAAACCTAGAGACTGGAACACAACAGGAGCTCATTAAATGCTGAGTTTGAAGAATGTACAGCTTATATCATAGAAATATAACTGTTTCTAGTCTAAGATTAGAGGGACAAATCTGACTCTCTAAATTATTTGAGCTGGTAAATCTACATCTTTTTTTTTTACATAATTTAAATTTCTTGTTCTTCTTCACATTGTGTCTAAAACCCTTTGGTAAACCCATCAACAACTCTAGGTCATTAAGATATCCTCTAGTATTGTGTTTTTAACTCACCAATGTATTGGAATAATTACTTTACCAAATTAGAATCATAGAACAGGGTGAATGGGATGAAGTTTCAGAGAAAGTCTGCTCTCCTGGAGATGTTACTGGGTGTGTACAAGTAATTCAATACTACCTTAGGGCCTTGAAGTAGGGGGGAGCCCTTGGTTGAGGACATTTGGCTAAAGACTGGTATAGTACAGAATAGAACCCAAATATGGTACCTAAGAGCAGTGGTCTCCAAAGTGAAAAGTACACACCAATCCAGTGGGATGCAAAAGAAAATAGGAGTTTCTACTCATATTTAATTTAAAAAAAATACAAGAAAGCAAATAAACTATACTAATATTTGATATATGGATAGACACTAGCAGTTACAACCAGTCCCTGTATCAAGGGTCACATGACACAAACTATCGGAGATATCCTAATTTAGGAAGGAGAGTCTAATTTCAAACCTTAATATACAGCCACAGTAATCAAAACAGTGTGATCCTGGCATAAGGATAGACATACAGATCAATGGAATTGAATTGATAATTCAGAAATAAACCCTTACATTTATAGTCAATTGAATTTCACCAAGGGGGCCAAGACAATTTAGTGGGAAAAGAATAGTCTTTCAACAAATGGAGCTGGGACAACTGCATATCTACATGCAAAAAAATGAAATCAAACCCCTTCCTCACACAATACACAAAAGTTAACTCCAAATAGATCATAGAACTAAACGTAAGAGCTAAAACTATAAAAATTCTTAGAAGGAATATATAAGAATAACTTCTGAGATGCAAGACAAAAAGAAAAAGGGACCAAAAAAATAGATAAATTAGACATAATCAGCGGTAAAAACTTTAATGCTTCAAAGGACACCATCAAGTAAACAGATAACCCACAAAGAGAGAAAATACCTGCAAACCATATATCTGATAAGAGACTTGTACTCAGCATATATAAAAATTTCTTAGGTCTCAATAATAGAAAGACAACTTGACTTAAAAATGAGTAAAGTTTCTGAGTAAACATTTCTCTAAAACAGATATACAAACAGCCAAATGAGCACATGAAAAAATGCTCACCATCATTAGCCATCGAGGACTGGCAAATCAAAACCACAATGACATACAACTTCACACCAAATAGAATGGCTTATAACCAAAAAGATAGGTAATAGCAAGCACTGGTGAGGATGGGAGAAACTGGAACTTTCACACACTTGGTGAGAAGGTAAACTGACGTAGCCACTTTGGAAAACAGATTGGCAGTTCCTCAAAAAGTTATCAATAATATGTATATACCTAAGAGAAATGAAAATATATGTCCCATGAAAACTTATATATGAATGTTCACAGCAGGACTATTAATAAAATCCAAAGCAGAGACAACCCAAATGTCCATCAACTGATGAATGGATAAACAAACTATGGTATATCTGTACAATGGAATATTACCCAGCCATAAAAAAGCAAGCTTTTAATTTTGTTTAGGGTTTTTTAAATTTTTGCTCATTCCTAAATGCACAATCTTATTCGCTATTTTCAGGGGAATCTTAGGCATTAAACTGCAAGCTGTTAAATATGGATATCTAAAAAAGTATAAAAGTGTAAATAACCCCTTAGAACAAATTTTAGTGAATTAAATCTTAATATCTTTAAATTTAAAAAATCATAAGCCTATCTATTATGTCAAGGTCATAAATCAAACAACACTTAGCAGTTCCCCACAGGGCACACCCCAAGGCCACCAACAGGCCACCCTCCTCCTGGGACTCCACTGGGGAGAATGGGTCAGCAAGTGGACAAATGTGCCCTACGGAAAGGTTGTTATCAACCGTTGAAGTCAAACATTTGACAGCATACAACAGACCTTACAAAAAGGAGGAGGTAAGTCCTAGTTCCGGAGAACTTGGTTAATCAGATTGTTGGCAAAGGAAAAGAAAAGAAGGCACCGGCAGATGTCTCCAGAAGCATGAGCACTGGACGTGGCAGGGCCTCTGACCTACCTGTCGGCAGCCCCGTGGTCAGTGTGCACAGCTGCCCTAGGAAGCAGGAGGTCAAGAAGCAAAGAGCTGCTCCTCCCAGCCAGGGTCCCCAACTCCGACAGCGCCCACGACCGGCTGAGAACGGTCAGTTCTCAAAGCAGATGACCAGAAGTTTTAAAGGAATCCTAGTAGCTCCAGAGTCATGTCAGGTGGACAGAGCCATGAAGGTGGTGTGCGAAGTCTCAAACATCCCAGAAACAGGAAGCAATGGCAGACTTACACACAGAGAACAAGAGAGCCAGCGACAGAGACATTCGTGATGCGCGGTCAACATCCAGTTGTCAGTGTGACCCGTGGTTTCCGCTCCAGACGCCAGGTGGGCAGGTCGCCTCCCGACCTCAGCCAGGAGAGACAAAGGCCCCCACCCCGACCGGCACCCGTGGGGGGTACGGCCGAGGCGAAACTTCGACATCCCTTTACTTGATTTACCATTCAATCCAAAATGTAGCAACACTTTTAAGCATTTGTAAAAAGTAAAAGCATTAGGTCGGTTATCCACACTGGGAAAGAAGGGATGCAAAGCTCCTTTGCCAGGAAAGGACAACCCGAGAAGCCTCGACCGTTGTTTCAGGCCCGACCCAGCCGGAGGGGCCCGGCTCGGAAGGAGGCCCCGGGGCGCACAGGCCCAGGAGCAGTGACGTGCGGCGGCCAAGCGCAGAGGCGGGAAACCGCACTCATCACACCGGGGAGGTAGAGCGGGTGACCAGCGACACCCAGCCAAGGCCTGGGACCGCAGCCACTTCCCAGCAAGGAGGCGCAGGCTCCGTTCCATACAGCCCATTACGCTCTTCGGGGCGGTCAGGAGCGTCCTGCCTCCGGCGCGGCGCTGTGGAGAGTGGAGCTGAGGCCGCGCCCGGCCTCGTCCCTCCCCACGGACCTCAGAGGCAAAAAGGATTCACACCCACATCTCTAGGGAAATTGTCAAAAGCAGGTTTCTTCTCACCGCCAAGCTTCGTCGACGTTGCAACTTGTCACATCTTGGGAAAAGATAAACCGTTTCCTCAGCTGTCAACACTGTCCTTCTCACACCCTTGAACCCCATTCTTGCAAAATCTTGGCTTTCCCGCCGGGCTCGCTGGTCGTGCCCTAAGGGGTGGGTGGGCAGCTCCTGGGAAACCATGGGGAGTAACTCGGCCTCGTCTTCACCCCGGAGCGGTCGGAGGAGCCGCTGCTGGCCCGCCGCTCAGACCTGCAGCCAGCAGACGTGGTGGACCCGGCCGCGCGAGCTCCTCTTCCCGACGCGGAAGCGCCCGGGACGTGTGCTTCCCCCGCACCTGTGGTGTTCTGCTGTCTCCTACTCTAATTTTGTTCTTTATAAGTTTGATTAGTGAGGTGATAATGGAAAATTCCGCTTCCTCCAACACTCCTTCCTCTGCGAGGTCTTTGTTAACGACCAGCTTTCCGTGTCTCAGAGAGTTCAGCACCGGCCAGAACAGGTGGGGTTTCTGTGGATAAAATGGGCACCTGTGGCATCCTTGGCGCGGAGTTCAGGTGCTGGTCTGCGGGCACAAACCGTACAAGCAGGACTTCCGGGCCCGGCCCAGTGTCTGCCGCGTGGGGAGGATCGGCTGCAGACGCTGAGTGGGATCCCCATGGACACGCTGCCGGGCGCTGAGCCCGGGCGTGGAGACGCGCGCTGCGACGACGCGCGCGGACGATGGCACAGGCCGCCCTCCCAGCCCGGCCCCTAGGCGCCCGGAGGCTCCCCGCAGCAGCTGGCAAGGGTTCTGCGCCTTGGTCGCAGCAGGCCCGTCCACAGCCGCACAGAGAACAGATTGGTGCTTGCGGGGTGGGGTCGAAATGGATGAAGGTGGTCAAAAGGTACAAAGTTCCAGTTATAAAATAAATAAGTCCTGGGAATAATATACAGCATGGTGACTATAGTTAATAATACTGTATTGTATATTTGAAAGAAAAAAAATGTAATGAAGTATTGGTGCATGATACAGCGTGTGCATGGATGAACCCCTAAAAACATTACACCTTGCGAAAGAAGACAGTCACAAAAGACCATATATTGTACAATCCATTTGCATAAAATGTCCAGAATAAACAAATTTATGGAGACAGAAAGTAGATGAGTGACTCCGTAGAGTCGAGGTGGGGGCAGAGGGGAGTTGTTACTAATGGGCACAGCGTTTCTTTTGGGGGTGATGAAAATGTGCTAAAATCGTGTTCATGGTTGTACGACTGTGTGAATATACTAAAAACCATTGAATTGTATACTGAAATGAGTCCACTATTTGGTATGTGAATTATATTTAAATGAAGTTGTTTAAAATAACACTTTTTTCATTGTAGTACAAAAAGTTTCTATCCCATTAACTCATAAAATTTAATTACAAATAATGTTTATTTCATTTTTATCTCCCCTTAATTTCTATTTTTGTGCATGTTTTGTAACATATATAGTACACTGATGTAGTGGTACACTTATATAGTTTGTAAATATACATTTTTATATTTGTTTATAAATCTGTATAATGATTATATACATAAGTACACACTAAAATTGTTTTTTGCTTGTAATAAAAAAATTGTAGACCAATGCATCAGAGTTGGAAGGTGAAGCGCTCCCATTTTAAGCAAGAATTTGATGAGATAGAGGGTGCCTTTGACAAATATGTAAGACTATTATGCCCTTCTTCCATAGCAACGGGCAGTATTTCCGAATTCTACTGTGCAAGGGTGGCACACAGTCCAGGAGAAGCCGAATTTACAGGCTTTTGCTCACCAACAACAGAAAGTGCTCACTATTTCTCTACCAGCCGTCGTTCCAGTGTGGAGTGGTGGCCGCTTGTAGCGGAGGTTGGGCTCAAGGTAGATTAATTATTGCTCCCATCAACTCACTGGTTGCTTCTGCTGAGGTCAGGTCGGTCCCACTCCCTTCTTCAGCTTCTTATTCCAAACAAGAGTCTTTGTCTAACATATTTTTAATGCCAGCAAACAATACACAGAAGAGCACAAAGGAAAGGTAAAATTTGTATATATCAAATATTATCCTCATTTTCAAATCATGAGGAATCTATAAATAAGATGGCTCCCAAGGCAGGACTATGGGTAGCTGAACACCACAAGGCTTTTCGCTAAAGCATCACCAGCAAAATCAAAGGAAATTGGTTTCAGGTCTTTATCTATGTGCATAGGGGAAGAGTGTGTCGTGTGTAGTTACCCCGTGATTTTGGACTGAAGCTAGAGGTTTATTTTAATACTGTAAAACTGAACCTATTTAACAGCATTGTTCCTCCATTGGGTAGAATGTTGGTAAAAGTTACCACCTGTATACAGAGTATGTAAGTAGCTTCTAATACATTTATAGATATCCTCAGATATAAGAGTTCCAGGGGAAAATAAATTACTAAGTCGGTTGCAGTATGCATTTATATCTGTGAAAGAGTGGTTGCGTTAAGAATGTTTAAGATCCAGCCACATTGGAGCACTCCTGGAAAATGACAATTTTAAACCAATGGGTATTTTACTCCACTACAGAATACAAAAGAAACCACATTTGAATTTAGAAATTAAATGAGTAGTCCATAATGAGTAATTTCTTTCGCGATAAAAAAGTAAAGAAAACAAGTTATATTTCTGTTCCTTTATTTGCTTTTCAGCTTCTACATTTTTACAATTGCCTGTAGAAAAAAAAATCTTCAAGGGAGCAGGTTGAAATTATTTTAATTACGTAACAGCCCAGAGGAAGATGAAATTGTGTAATGGCCTAGGCTAGCATCCTTTGTCTGGTTGATAGCCAATGAACAGTACAGCGTGAACAATAGAGCTCTGGTCTAGAAATAATAGCCTGAAGATAAAGGGGGAAAAGAGGTTTCTTTTGACTGTGATGAATCTCTTGAGTATTTCCTTTATTCCTCCCCTTTGATAATTAGAGCCCAGATATAAAACAAATCATAATGAGAGAGACGACAAGCAATATAAATCATTGCTATTTAAGATATATGAACTGTATGGATTTATCTTGAATAGGTGTTCTCAGTCTAGGAGCTCTGGAAGAATTCTAATGATTATAAAACCCCTGAAATTGTGTGCAAAGTTGTATGTGTGTCTGTGATTTCTCGGGAGACATAGTTCATAGTTTTCATCAAAGAGGTCTTTAATTTTTTTAAAAAATTATGAATCACAGGTGTAAGAAAGAATGCAATAACTGGCTAAAATAATATCCCACTAGTTACAACTTTTAGGTTTCTCTAATGATAAACCCGTTTTAGCAATGTCATGAATGGATTTCTTTGAAACCCATTGCTTCAAACATATCACAAGTTGTCAAGTGAGTAGGATCTGAATCAGGCATTAAGTTTTGTACGGTCACCTCTCAACGCAAGAAAGCATCCTACTAAACTCGACAGAATCACCATATTTCACTACCAGACTCCAAGTCCAATTACTTGTATGCAAATTACCAAACGTGTCAAACACCAGAAAATGTGTGACTTTATGTCCCTTTCACCCTCTCTCCCAAAGTATGCATGGATCAAAGGCGAGATATTCCGAGCCTCTTTAGTCACTGAACTAGAAGCTAATTACTGATAGCTCCCTGCTAAAATGTTTGGCTAACCAAAAAGGAAAGAGAAAGAATATTGTTTAATCTGCATTCCTTCTGGCATTTAACCACAAGCATCCTCTTAAAAAAGAAAGTTATTCTCTTAAAATAGACAAGTGTTTGAGGAAGCACACAGCTCACCCCGTAGCATGTAAGAAAACATCTTAAATAGTATAAACACTTGTCACTGTAGGTCAGAGTTGAAAATTGCTGTTTCCTCCACAACCAGACCTTTAACAATAATCCTAGGGTACATTTGCTAAGATGAATGTAATATAATACACCTCAAAATACTTTGTTTAGTTTTTGAAAGGAATGCCTTTGTAAATATTTCCTCAAACCTAAAAATAAATATCATAAAAAGGGCATTGTAACTTGAAACAATTCTGTACCTATTTCTTGACTTTGGTGGAATTGAACTAATAAATTCATCTGTTCACTCGTTCACTCTATTAAGAATCCACAAGGTGTTGAGCACTCTGTTAGAAACTAGAAGATACAATGCTGAACAAAACAGATACAGTCTCTTCCCTGTGGAATTTACAGTCTAGTGAGGGAGACAAACTTCTACACAAATAAATATAAAAGAGCAACTGAGGTAAGGGCTGTGAAAGGGCGTTATAATGTCCTAGTTTAAGAGAGTCAAGGAGAGCTTCTCCAAGGAATGGATATTTGAGCCAAAAGATGAAGGATGAGGAGGATTTAAGCTCACAGAGAGGAAGAAGAATGTTCCATATGGGGGGAACAGCATGTTTAGAGTGGCTCTGTTGGTAGGGCACCTGGTAAGTACCATGGAACAGGTGCAGGTCAGCATGACTGTTCATGAGGAGAGGAGGCTGCTGATTCAAGGTAAGGCTGAAGGAGCAGGTAGAGTGAGGCTGTGCAGAATTTCATCCTATCTAAAGAGGCTGAATCTTAATCCCAAAAGCAATGACAAGTCAATGAATAGTTTTAAGCTCTCGAGAGTTTGGGCCTGGGGATTGGACATTTGGTGGGGTTGATAGGAACAGAGTTCTATTCTGAAATGATCATTCCAGTAGAATGATGGAATGATTTTATGTAGGGTAGGTAACTTGTTTTTCATGCACCTTCCTAAGCAAACAAAATAAAGTTATTAAGAGCACGGGATCCAGAGTAAAAGATCCTGGGTTTGTACTCCAGCCCTACCACTTTACAGATGTGTAAGTTGGGGAAAATTTACTTAACCTCTCAGAGAATCTTTATAAAGTGAAGAAATGATAATGTGTATCTGCTAAGTATTTTTCTTTAAGAATAAGTGATATATATCTTCGAAGGGAATAATCAGAATTGTTATTTAAATGACTAATATTATATATTTTTCTATAGAGGATAAGGCAATTAATCATGAATAATATGCCATTATCATCAGTGATTTATTTTTTAAACACAAACTGGCTCTCTATTAGCAAAATAATTGGCTGTTGGTGGGCCAATCTTCTAGGTTATCTCTGGTCTCCACGACTGATGTCAGTCTAAAGGTTGTTCAACAGTGTTTGCCCACTTCAGCAACCATCAAATATGGTGCTTCTCAGTTTCCATGCTTGTTTAGCTCCTTA